>NC_061510.1:45250235-45312381 GCF_022539505.1 Lolium rigidum | reverse complement strand
GATCCTAGTAAAGAAATATTCTCGGAATTGGACGAAATCAAGACCCGGGTCCCTATTTTTCCCGGAGCCTTCCGGAACACCCGAGAGCCGCCGAGGGAAGCCACAGGGGCCCCACACCACACCCGGCGCGGCCGGAAGGGGGCCGCGCCGCCCTATGGTGTGGGCCCCTCGAGGCCCCTCCGAGGCTGCCCTTCCGCCTATTTAAAGCCTCCGTCGCGAAAACCACGATACGAAGAACCACGATACGGAAAACCTTCCGGAGCCGCCGCCATCGCGAAGCCAATATGCGGGGGACAGGAGTCTCCGTTCCGGCACCCTGCCGGAGCGGGGAAGTGCCCCGGAAGGCTTCTCCATCGACACCGCTGCCATCTCCACCGCCATCTTCATCACCGCTGTTGCTCCCATGAGGAGGGAGTAGTTCTCCATCGAGGCTCGGGGCTGTACTGCGGTAGCTATGTGGTTCATCTCTCTCCTATGTGCTTCAATACAATAATCTCATGAGCTGCCTTACATGATTGAGATTCATATGATGATGCTTGTAATCTAGATGTCATTATGCTAGTCAAGTGAGTTTTACTTATGTGATCTCAGGAGACTCCTTGTCCCACGTGTGTAAAGGTGACGAGTGTGTGCACCGTGTGGGTCTCTTAGGCTATATTTCACGTGAATACTTACTCACTGTTATGAATGGCGTAGTGAAGTGCTTATTTATATCTCTTTATGATTGCAATGTGTTTGTATCACAATTTATCTATGTGCTACTCTAGCAATGTTATTAAAGTAGTTTTATTCCTCCCTGCACGTGTGCAAAGGTGACAGATGTGTGCATCGTGTTAGTACTTGGTTTATGCTATGATCATGATCTCTTGTAGATTGCGAAGTTAACTATTGCTATGATAATATTGATGTGATCTATTCCTCCTACATATGCATGAAGGTGACGAGTGTGCATGCTATGTTAGTACTTGGTTTAGTCTTTTGATCTATCTTACACTAAAGGTTACTAAAATATGAGCATTATTGTGGAGCTTGTTAACTCCGGCATTGAGGGTTCGTGTAATCCTACGCAATGTGTTCATCATCCAACAAGAGTGTAGAGTATGCATTTATACTGTTCCGTTATGTGATCAATGTTGAGAGTGTCCACTAGTGAAAGTCTAATCCCTAGGCCTTGTTCCTAAATATCGCTATCGCTGCTTGTTTACTTGTTTCTATGCGTTACTACTGCTGCATTACTACTGCTTGTTTATCGTCCTGGGCAAAGCACTTTTCCGGTGCCGTTGCTACTACTTATTCATACCACCTGTATTTCACTATCTCTTCGCCGAACTAGTGCACCTATTAGGTGTGTTGGGGACACAAGAGACTTCTTGCTTTGTGGTTGCGGGGTTGCATGAGAGGGATATCTTTGACCTCTTCCTCCCTGAGATCGATAAACCTTGGGTGATCCACTTAAGGGAAACTTGCTGCTGTTCTACAAACCTCTGCTCTTGGAGGCCCAACACTGTCTACAAGAATAGAAGCTCCCGTAGACATCAAGGGAGAACTACTCCCTCCTCATGGGAGACAGCAGCGTTGATGAAGATGGCGGTGGTGTTGATGGAGAAGCCTTCCGGGGGCACTTCCCCGTCCCGGCGGCGTGCCGGAACAGAGACTCCTGTCCCCCGGATCTTGGCTTCGCGATGGCGGCGGCTCTGGAAGGTTTACGGTACCGTGGCTTTTTCGTATCGAGGTTTTAGGTCGAGGAGGCTTAAATAGGCGAAGAGGCGGAGTCGGAAGGGCCGACGAGGCCACCACACAATAGGGCGGCGCGCCGGCTTCTGGCCGCGCCGCCACCATGTGTGGGCCCCCGAGCCTCTCCTCCGGTGGCTCTCGGGTGTTCCGGAAGCTTCGTGGAATTCTAAGATGCTTGGGCGTTGATTTCGTCCAATTCCGAGAATATTTCCTTACTAGGATTTACGAAACCAAAAACGACGGAAAACGAGAAGCGGCACTTCGGCATCTCGTCAATAGGTTAGTTCCGGAAAATGCATAATAATGACATATAATGTGTATAAAACATGTGAGTATCATCATAAAAGTAGCATGGAACATAAGAAATTATAGATACGTTTGAGACGTATCAGAGGACACGCGGGCCGTCCGGGGCGTGTCCGCGATAATGCATTTCTAGCCCAAATTTGGGCTTGGAATGGGTCTCGTGGAAGCCTCGGTCCATTTACCTTGAGGTGTTGAGCTGGTATTCCCCTGTCCTGCTGTCCGCGTATACCGAAATAGACATCCCAATCCGTTTGTGTGTCGGGCGGCTTGAAGTGCCCTTAGGATCTAAGAGCATCTCTACTCGCTCCCCATAGCACCCCAAATGCCCTATGTAGAGGCGGAGATGAAAATTTCGCCCAGTCGATCCCTATAGCCCAGTTTCATCAGGCGTGACCATTTTTTCATACGAGCGCCCTCAGCCCTCGGGACGTACCCAACCCACGAGGGAGGCGGTGGGGGAGGGAGTCGAATGGAGCTAAAAAGAGGGTGGGCTAGCTCTGTCGGAGAGACAAAGAAAAAATCCCTCCATTTCACGTCTTTCCCTGCACACGACGCCCTTGTTCGCCCTACCCCCACCAGATCGCAACCGGTACCACCCCAGTTCGCCTCTACCGTTCCCACGATGATAGAAAGTCCGCATTACCACATCGACCCTCCCCTTCCACCGGCCCTAGTTCGTCGGCTTTTGGAATCCAACATCAGTTCCAATCCCCACCGTGTGACCATCTTGTGTGCGAAGTGTTCTGCGATTTGCCTAGGCCATGGATTTATACGATGAGCGAATGTTCGTCGTGCCGATGGAGGAGGAAACCGTTGTTGCCATCGAGGATGAAAAGCATTTAAAGATCCTCTCTTTTCTTCTAGGCTTGCACACCCGGGATGCTGATACGTCTCCAACGTATCTATAATTTCTTATGTTCCATGCTAGTTTTATGACAATACCTACATGTTTTATTCATACTTTATATCGTTTTGATGCATTTTCCGGAACTAACCTATTAACAAGATGCCGAAGTGCCAGTTTCTGTTTTCTGCTGTTTTTGGTTCCAGAAAGGCTGTTCGGGCTTCTCGGAATTCGACGAAACAAAAGCCAAACATCTTATTTCACCGAGACGGACCAAAACACCGAAGGGGAGACGGAGAGGAGGCCCAGGGCCTCCACACCATAGGCTGGCGCGGCCTAGGAGAGGGGGGCGCCGCCCTATGGGGTGGGCCCCCATGCACCCCCTTGCGCCGCCTCTCCGCCTATATAATCTCTCGTGACGTGAAAACCCTACAACAATTGACGAAACTCCAGAAAGACTCCAGGGACGCCGCCGCCATCGCGAAACTCCGTTTCGGGGGACAGAAGTCTCTGTTCCGGCACGCCGTCGGGACGGGGAATTGCCCCCGGAGTCATCTCCATCGACATCACCGCCATCTTCATCGCCGCTGCTGTCTTCCATGATGAGGAGGGAGTAGTTCTCCCCCGAGGCTGAGGGCTCTACCGGTAGCTATGTGGTTCATCTCTCTCTCCCATGGTGTGATCCTTATGTGATCATGAGCTTTGTATCACTATTAATCTATGTGCTACTCTAGTGATGTTATTAAAGTAGTCTATTCCTTCTCCATGATGTAATGTTGACAAGTGTGTGCATCATGTAGTACTTGGCGTAGGTTATGATTGTAATCTCTTGTAGATTATGAAGTTAACTATTACTATGATAGTATTGATGCGATCTATTCCCCCTTTCATAGCTATTGTTGACAGTGTGTATGCTATGTTAGTACTCGGTCTAAATTGCAACGGTCTATTATGCACTCTAGAGGTTACTCTAATATGAACTCCGGATGTTGTGGAGCTTGTTTACTCCGGCTTGAGGTGTGCTTTTGTAACCCTACACAATGAATGGTATTTGTTATCCAACAAGAGAGTGTAGAAAGTAGCATTTATTTATTCAGTTATGTGATCAATGTTGAGAGTGTCCACTAGTGAAAGTATGATCCCTAGGCCTTGTTTCTAAGCATTGAAACACCATTTCCAACAAGTTCTGTTACATGTTTTCTTGCTGCCATCTTTATTTCAGATTGCAATTACTACTTACAATCATCCATTATACGTGTATTTCACTATCTCTTCGCCGAACTAGTGCACCTATACATCTGACAAGTGTATTAGGTGTGTTGGGGACACATCTTGTATCTTAATTGCAGGGTTGCTTGAGAGGAATATCTTTGACCTCTACCTCCCTGAGTTCGATAAACCTTGGGTGATTCACTTAAGGGAAACTTGCTGCTGTTCTACGAACCTCTGCTCTTGGAGGCCCAACACTGTCTACAAGAATAGAAGCACACGTAGACATCAGATGCACATCCGCAGTGTGGAGGTTCAAAGATGGGGAGCTGCAAGAGCAAGGCAAGGCAGAGGATGGAGGGCTATAGCATGTTGTAGGTCGACTACTTTGTTGATGATCCAATGGGCGGTGAGGTGGTATTTTAGTGTTGTTTCAAGATGAACGAAAAGTTGTTGATGAAAATTTTCTTGGTCGTCAAGGAGTTCCATGACTACTTCGTATGCAAGAAAGATTATGCCTACATAGTAGGTTTGTTCTTAATTTAGAAGTGCACTATTTCTTTGAGTATGCCTTCATATAAAGCTCCTGCTGATATATAGGACGACTATCTCTGCATGGTCGAGTCCACAACCATTGAGTGCATGTACAATTTCTGCGGGGCAGTGTTACTGGTGTTTGGACCAACTTACTAGAAGACGTTGCCGGGATCCTGGCACAAAACACGCAAAGATAATTTCTGAAATGCTTAGAAGCATCGATTGCATGCATTGCGCATAAAAGAACTATCCATTTGCTTGGCAATAAATATAGAAAAGAGCATAAAGGAGCCTGGTACTTTAAGAAGTGGCAGATCAGGATTTGTGGATTTGGCATAATTTCTTCGATATAGCAGGATCTCACAATGACATCAACATGTTGCAGTGCTCGAATGTGTTCGTCAAGCTTCTTGAAGGCCATGCTTTTGCCGGTGAACTATGTGATCAGTGGCCACGAGTACACCATAGGATACAACCTGACGGATGGCATCTATCCAAGATGCTCAACCTTCATGACGACAATCTCAAAGACCATGTTGTCGGGAAAAGGTCTTAGTTTGATTAGTATTAGATGCTTGCAGGAAGAATGTTGAGCGGATATTTGGTGTGCTCCAAGCACGATTTGCTATTTTTTGGTATCCAACTCTTACCTAGTCAAAATATCGGATGTGGGAGGTCAACAATGCATGCATGTGTGATCATGCACAACATGATCATTGATGGCGAGTGGGATACCCGTGATTGACAGTTATCCATATCACCGGCAGGATCCTCTTGCAGATGTTATCACTGCCTGTCGTCCACATTTTATTGCCTTCCTCGCCATGCATCAGGAAACCCGAGACACAAATAGTCATCGCTAAGCGCAAGAGGATCTAGTGGAGCATTTGTGGATGCTCAAAGAAAAGGCCTAGTTTTATGTGTTTCAAATTGTGGTTCAGAACTTTTAGAATTATGAGCTTCCTTTGCTGAACTTGTTAATTTATTTATGTTGAATGCTTGATCAAAACTATGATTTATTATTTTTGCAAATTTTATTTCTACCAAATTTGCTATTGGAGCCGTATGAGGGGTGCAGCTGGGCTCATTTGGCACACTGTTGGCACAACCCACCCCATAGATCGCAAACGAGCAACCCCGTGGTGGGGAGAGGGAGCGGCTGGAGATGCTCTAACCTTGGAATGACAGTGTTATGCTCCAATCGATTTTACCATAATTTAGGCTCTCCTTATATTTTCTCTAAAACAATGGTTATCCCATAAACTTAGCTTCCTAAAAAAATGTGGTCATACAAATCAATAGCAATATATAACATACTCATACAAATCAATGGCCTAGTCTCATATCGCGTAGATCATAGATCATAAAATAAATTGATTGCATAGATCATAGTGCTCTATGGAGGGACTCGGAGGAGGCCGCCGGTTGGAGTTTTCGACAACAACATGGCGGCTCGATTCCTACGCCGGCAGCCTCCAACCAGCGAGTCGGATTGGGTGGAGGTTGTGGGGTGTCGGCAAAGGCGATGTCGATGGCTTTGCCGGCATAGGAGCTTGGGTGGGGCGGAAGAGTGGAAAGGTTATCGAGAAGTAAAAAAATAGAAACTAAGTGGCCGCGATGAGTAAAAGTTTTACTCTCTAAACCATAGAGAGGTTCTGATGTGTGCGATTTATGGAATAAAATCCTTATTTTACTCCACTAACTGGTCGGTCAGAGATGCTCTTACATCAAAATGATCATTTTGATCCATTAAGACAAGATGGAGGGCATCAATACTCCAGTACACTGCTAATACTTTGGCTTCATTCATTCAAATAAGCATGTAGCTTATGACAGCGATTTGGTGCACACGGGCACCGGTGATATCTTTATTAAAAAAATAAAAATATTATTTCTAAGTTTTAGAAAATTCTGAAAATAAATCATGATGTAGCCACCAATGTATCTCACAAACGAGCAAATTTTCACTTATAAACAATGTGTAGTTTGGGCTACATAAAAATGACAAAATATGTCTTTTTTAGAGATTTCAGCCCAGATTACAAAACATATGAAATTGAGATTTTTCACGTTAGTGGGATATATCATTAGCTATAGTTAGAATTTTATTTCGTAATTTTTTAAAACCTTACTTTTCCGCTTAGCTTATTCATTGAAACGGAGTTGGCTTGCAGTAGGGTAGGCTCTCTATATTGGGAAATCTGGCAAGTTCGTTACACATTTACTAGGGCGGTACGGGTAGACCGTAGCGAGAAAGTAGAGCATCTTCCGTCATGGCAACGACTCGGGAGGAGGGGAGATCATGGGAAGATAGTGAGCACAGCGCAGCACATTGAGCAGCTGTGGAAGAACCCATCCAACGATCACCGCAATCCTGTGAACGTGCTAGGACTCAAAACAATGTGAATTGAGTGAGCAGAACACAGCAGAAATGCACAATATGGGTGGTAGTTGAGGAAGAAGAGCCCGTCCAAGGATAACCGCAATCCTGTGCGAGCCTAGGCTCCTCGAGAAACCCTAGAGCGGTCGTTATACATCATTCAGTTTTGAATTCAGGTCGAGGACAGGTTACACCGATGTAGGCTGCGTGCGTAGGAGGAGCCTGGCCAAATGGAGGTGTCAGCGGGTGGCTGTGTATACCGATCTCCGGCCACGTACTGACGATTGACGCCAAAGTGGAAAAGAAAAGCGGACGTGATACCGGATCGAGAACACTGCCTTTATGCAAAGCCAGGCGGATTCAGAGGTTGAGAAAAGGAGAGAAGGCGATCCATCTAGTGGAGGCACGCACAGGCTGCACAGCACCTTGCATCGGCAATGCGCTGCCTGTGCCCCCTTGATCAGATCTAATCTGTGCCGTGGACACACCGTTTTCTCTCCTATGGATCGCGCCCGGTAATTTATCTTGACAAATCTGATGTCTTGCCGAAACTAAATGTGATTCCTATTTCCTAAGTTCGGCGCTAACGAGAATGGAGCTGACGTTATGAAAATCGACACCAAGGAAATTTGACCACACGCTGACAAGAGATTGGTTCAGTGGTTGGGCGCTAACCTTACTTCGGCGCCCGAGATGTTGTGGCGCCGACATACATTATTTTGGCAACATCCAAATTGGCGCCGAACCGGGATAAATTTGTTTCGCCGAGAGACTGTTAGTTTCGATAAAGGGTTAGATTTGTAAGAGCAAGAGTATAGCCGGCAGCCGGTTACAACAATTTATCACATCATCTATAGTCAACTTATAACTAGCATGTATAATACTAGCAAGCTATGAAAGTATTGTACTTTTATAATACATGGTCCACCTTTTAGTCTCACATAGTGCTTAGGAGCACGTGCTAGAGCTGACTATTAGATAAGAGCCCACTTCTCTTCTCTCTCCTAATTTCTTTCCTTCAACTAATCAAATTTATAATATTTTATCTCTTATAGCCAGCTGACTGTACGTCTGTACCTTAGAGCAAGTACAATAAGTCCTAATCAGCTGGCTATAAGGATTAAAATAATATATTGTTGCTTAGTTGGAGGAGAGAGGAGAGGAGAGAGAAGAGGAGTGGGCTCTTATGCAAGAGCCAGCTTCATAGACGCGTCTCCTAAGCGACTATGTGAGAGTGAATGGTGGGTCATGCACTAATAAAGTAGTACAATTTTATAGCTCACTATTGTACTTGTTGGCTCTAAGATGACTATAGATGACATGGCACTTGCCTTATAGCCAACAGTTGGCTCTACTATTGAACTTGCTCTTATTGTACTTGCTCTAAAGGCATATCTAGAGGGCCAGCATATTTTCTGTGTTCGTTTGGTTTGGGTCGCGGCCACTAAATTGGTTGTTCGGCTACAAATGATTGTTTGTGTCGGAGTAGCTTAGTGGCCCGACGCAATTTCCTCCAAGCTCGGTATTTTTTCATTTTTTTTTCTCGACCTATTCTCCCTAAATTAGCACATAGATATATAGAAGGACAAATGTTCCAATGTGATGTTTAACAAATTTATTACATCTAAATAAATAACAAAGTTCACAAGCAAATGGCCGAACAGTTCATTGGTATCGTAGCACACAATTGACAGAACAGACCCTCTGCTTCGAGTCTAGTGGGAGCTCCAACCAGATGTGAGGCCAACAAGAACGCGAGCGATGCGGCCAAGGGCTCTCCCCTACACCAGCATCGAGCGTGGACATCGGCAAGTCGTGGCCTAGATAGAGTTTGGCTACTACGGCGAGGGGTGGTGGCGGGATAGCGGCGTCTCCCTAGAGTTACAAATACGAGGAGGGGTCGTGATTCGGTCTGCTAGATTTCGCTGCCCTGGCAGACGAGGTCAGGTAGGTCACGTGAGCTTACAGCGTCGTGTTCGCTCGGATGCATTCGCGGCCTAAATGTGGGCCAAGAATACGTCTCTGCGGACAACCCGATCTATTTATGTCGGGCCGCTAGGCTGGAGGGAGACTCAAATTTTAACCGTAGAACGGTAACAATTACTTTGCCTCCATTTACGGTGAAGGTGGCCTAAGCCTAGTCATAGCGGGGAGTAACATAGAGTAGTAACATGCATATGTTATTACTCTATGTTGTCATCTTCATAGTGGTTAGTAACATCAAAATAGTATTATAGATGTATAAATTAATTAGTTTGTAGACTCATTGTATCTTAGGAAGTGTGATGTTAGCTATGTTACTCAATCCTCTTCTCTCCTTATTAACACACTGCTACATAAGCAAATTTGCTGAGTTGGACACTTAGTTACTAATAAAATTACTGTACTTACGAGTAGTCTAAAAAATAAATTTACTAGTGTGCGTGCCCGGTGATTAGGGACCCAAGCCAGGGCCGCAAAGTGAGCAAACGATCCCTGGACTGGCATCCGAATGTACGTGACCGCGCGTACGTCAGCCATTTGTGCCCTGCGTTGTGAATCGTGAGCACTGCCGTGCGCCGGTGCGAGGGCTCTGCTGGGTGTACAGTGCGCACGCTCGGCGCCAAAAGCATCCGCTGCTCGCGCGGTTGGAGCCTCCTCTCGTGGAAATACAAGCGGGTTTATCGATCGCGTCTCTTCCGAATTGCAATCGCATTGTGGGTTTTCCGTGGCGTGGAGGAGGGATCGCGCCGTCATGGCGGACGTACAGATCCCTGCAGCCCACGTCGGAAAAGCCGACCTCATCAGCGCCCTCCCAGATGATCTGCTTCTCCAAGTCCTTGGCCGCCTCCCCCTCACCGCCGCCGCCGCACGCACCAGCCTGCTCTCCCGCCGGTGGCGCGGCCTCTGGACCCGCCTCCCAAACATTACCTTCCGCGACGTCGTGCTCGATCGGCTCGGATGGGCGCTCGCGTCCCTCAGAGACGCAGCGGTTGGCCCTGGGGTGCCCTTCCTCGACATCGCGTTCGACTCGGCCCAAGCTGCGGCCGGGGTCGACGACGGCGTCACGAGGGACGGGCTTCAGAAGAGGGTGCTCGCCATGGACATCGCCTCCTTGGCCGTGAACTCACGGGGCGGGCAGGATTCGTGGAGGCGGCGGGCGTGAGGTGGCCTGGCGACGGTGAAGGAGTGGCCGAACGGGTGGGCACGTCCGTCTCCTCGACCGCGGACGCGGTAGGCGGCGAGAAATTCGGGGTGGATGCGTCCCGCGGCGGGGAACTCGGGGCGCGCGGGCTGGCGGAGTGGATGCACAGCACGCGCCTATGAGGTTAAACTTCGGCCGGTGCACGTCCAGTCATGACCAGTATCGATCTGCGTACTATGCATCTCGCAACGGGACGAGGCGGCGCGGGCCGAGGTGATGTTGCCCTGCTGCCTGATCGGTGCCGGTGGATGATCACTCATGAGCGTACGTCTGTTGGGCCATCCCTTTCCCGTCTACTCACGTGCACACCGTACGTTGTTGGAGGTATACGATCGAGTCACCTTTCAAACACAGATATGGACAAGTTTATGCAACCAGGAGTTGAATAGGTATAATTCTTAATATGTGCAAAAAAAAATTGCGAATATAATATGTGCAATTGTTGTGTACAAGATATTAAGACATATACCCCTACATGGCTACATGATATTTGTTGAATAGTTAAAAGATAATTAGGTAAGAAAGGATCCAATTTCAGAGTTTGGAACGCCGTTGGATAATAAGGGTGTGTCTATGTCTAAGTTGGCTGAGTTTTTCTTAAGTTTCAGTCACCTTAGAAAAGTGCAACTACAGTTTAAAGAAAAGTCATGAAATCGTTTCAGTTGCACATTCTAGCACGAAAGTACAATTGCACTTTTTTAACAGAAAAATACAACTCAAACACTTTTTTATAAGTAACTTAAACTTAAGAAATTCTCAGTTAACTAAAATATAGCAAAATCGTACTAGTAATAATAAGCGGCATGCAAATAGGACGGATCGAGCAGGCAAAACCGTGTTCCGCGTATGCTGCGCCGGCCGGGTCTACCTATGGGGCTCATGACCACCGCCACATGGCTGTGCACAGGAGGATAGGAGCGGCAAACCGTGCACGTGCCTATTCATCAGAGAGGTAAAAAGATATCTGTATTTGTTATCCCACTACTATACTCCTGACCCCTGAACTGTATATACGGCATAAAAAACGCATCGGCGCACACCACGGATTACTAGCATATCAGACGGTCAAACAAATCTGCCACTGCTCATGCAGGGCCCCGGTGGCTATTTTATGAAGAAGAACATCACAAAATTCAGATTCAGTAACAGTTACACCCCATGTTCACGTGCCGGTGGGCTGGGCACGACGGTAAACAAAACGTTGCCCGATGAGAGCATTTTTAGCATACACCGCATCCGGTATCATTTACATAATAACTGTTTTTTGCGAATTTGGAAAGGAAAAAGGATCGGTCCAGACACCACATCGAGCTTCTATCCGATTTTTTTTCCCAGGCTATACAGTTTCATGTTACGAAATCCCCAACTACCTAAGAGCATGTCTAGCAGGTCCCTTACTTTTCTGTCCCGTATTTCGCGACTTTTTCGCCTCGTATAAAAAAATGCTCCTAGATACACCGTTTCGTCTAGCAGGCCCGTATTTGACCCCGTATATTCGTAAATTTAAAACCCGGGAAACTTGTTCATTCATAGTTCGTCGATCATACATACGAATCGACGTATCTACATACAAAATGCGCGATCATGGATCGCGACTTCTAGTCGGAGAGGTCGATGATGTACCCGTCGGCCTCCGCCGCCGCCTCCCGCGCCTCCGCCTCCTTCACGGCGGCGATGGCCGCCGCCCTATCTTCCTCCTCCGCCCTCTTCCTCTCGTCGGCGTCATTGAGGGACTCTTGAATCGCCTTCAAGAAGGCGGGGTCCTGGTCCTCCTCCTCCTCCTCGCCGGCGAGCGGAGCACCTCCACCGCTGGTGCTCCCGATGCTCGCCCTCCATGCCTCCTTCACCCGGCGTTGGCGCTCCCACTCGGCACGCCACTCCTCGAACTTGGGGTCGCTCAACGGCTTGAGCGGCGGGTCCTCGTTGTACTAGCGGCCGCCCCGCGCGAAGTCACGGAGCTTCGGCGGGACGAACGCGGCGCCGTCGTACTTGCAGGCCGCACGACGGCTCCCGGCGGCGGATCTTTTGCATTGGAGCCGCCACGCATCCTCCACGTTGTTCGGCGAGCGGGATCGCTTCGATCCGCTCGCCGGCGAGGCGGTAGTGCGGCGGCGGGCGTCCATGCCGGAGCTGGGGTGGAATGCGGCGCGGGGGAGTGAGGAATTGCTCGCCGGAGCAGGATGGAGGAGGCGGCGGCGCACGACAGAGCTAGGGTTGCGAGTGAGGGGTTAACCCCTCACTCGCACGTCCGCCCGGTATAAGTAGGGGGCGGCGGGGCGGATTTCCTGGCCCCGTATTTCGCCGAAACGGGCCGGCCCGAATACAGGGCCTGCTAGACGGCCCAAACCGCGCCTGCCCCGTATCTCGCTGGAATTTTATGGGGTGGGCGGGTTATAAGGGGCTTGTTAGACATGCTCTAACTCCGGGAGGCCTTACGAGGGCGAACCCTATCTCAACTCCGGCGTTGGCGCCAAGAAAACTTCAGCCCGTACGAGCGTCGCGGTCTTCCAATATTCGCTGCAGTCGCTGAAATCGGGCCAAAATTCACCTTAATCCGGAGCGGATAGGCGGCAGGGGCGAGCGGCGCGGCTGATGGGGCGGGCGGAGCGGTTGCTCGTAGAAGGCGGCTGGCGGGCAGGCACAAGCGGCCGGCCCGGGCGGAGTGCTGCTGGCGCGAACGCGGGTGGAGAGCGAGCGGCCGGCGTGGGGCGAAGCGGCAAAATACTCCCTCCGTCCATAAATACATGCCTGAGATTTGTCTAAACCTGAATGTATCTAGAGAGACGTCTATTTATGGACAGAGGTAGTAAAAAGGACTTATTATGGGTCAGGACAGAAAATGTGCTGTTTAGGAATTTCTTTTGCGGTGTCTAAGTTGCGACCCGTTTTTTCAGCCTACAAAACAGAGTATCTTTAATTTCTTCAATGTATTTAAGATTTACGGTTTAGAATGTATTCGGTTAGTCGATTCTCTTTATTTATCACTTTCCTCTCTCTTCTTTTTTCCACTAACTCAATTCTAGTTTATTGGATTCTTGTTTAAAAGAATCAAAATCTGAAAATGCTGTGACAAGAGGAGATGCGACTGCGATCGTGCGACGGCCAATCAAAGCATGGAGGTCGATCGTATCTCAGATCTCTCGGTGCAACGTAGGATCGACGAGACACGTACGCGGTCTGCGCCGGCTGCGAGAGGAGCTTCTCTTCTGCATCAGTTGTACCGTGTAAAAGATCGGCACGATAGAATCTGCGAATGTCTCGTGAACATGCCGTCTTCCTTACTCCACGTACGGCCACATTTTCTGGATGCACGGTAGTACGGTCAAGGCAGATCATCATCATATACGCGTATAAAATACGTACGGGTGTATGGGCGATGATCGATGGCAATCAATGGGATATTTCCCTTCAGTCTCACTACACAGCCTCGTGATCCAAGCCAAGCCCATAGTACTGTACGTGCAATGCAAAGGACTCCAGCGTGACCACCTGATCGCTCAATGACAACACTAAAAAGAGTTGAAAATAAGGGAAAACATAGGTATTTTCGAACACCCATACGCTTTGTACCCTGTTTCCACGACCCGTTTGCTTTCCATGGTTCTTTATCAGCTTTCGTCGAGACAATTCCCCAAACACTATGGCGGTGGCTCGTACTTGAGAAGCTTCTAAATTTACCTGGAAATTACAGGATATTTGCTACGGATGCTCCACAATAATTTAGCTGGCATCCTTTGTGGCAAGTGGATAAATGTTAGGCGTTCGTATATACTTTGGATGGAAGATACCGGAGTGGTTTCTCGTGGGCAAGTACATAAACTACATGGACCAAATACATACTTTAGCAAAAAATTATACTACCTTCATTTCAAGGAATAAGGCGCCCTCGTTTTACGAGCTTTTTGTTTGACCAAGAATTACTTTAAATAGATAAATATTGTTTATATGAAATTAGCATCATTAAAAAGTGCTTTTCAATACGAATCCAACGATACTATATACATATAATATAATCAAGATTTTGTTGCTCAACTTTTATGGTCAAAGTTCGTCTTGGAATACGTGTGCGCCTTATTCCTTGAAACGGAGGTAGTACATAGTGGTTAATATTTTGGATGCTTGATGGCTTACCAAACTTGAGGTTAAAAATCTTATGGGATGTTAAACACATGTTAGTATAACATCACCTGGTCATCAACACTCCATACAAATATTAGGTTGCAGTATGATTAACTGGAAGAGATTTTAACTGGCTATTCTAAACGATATAAATAGTCATAATACATGACCCAACACCCCATCACCAAAGTGAAGCAAATAATTTGATACTTTCCGTTACAAGCATGATGCACGTTAAAGAAACAAATAAAATGTCATATTAGATAATTTAGTTTTCAATCTTGGTGGTGGTCAAGTACATACTATTTATGTGCGACATGTTATGTGGTAAAACGATTATTAATTGAAAACTATGCAAGGAGAAATGAAACCCATAAAATTTTTGTACTAACAATTTTAATTTGGGTTTGTAGTCACTGTTAGGAAATAAATAAATTTCCAAGGTACATTTTAAAGCCAGATCCTTCCAATTCTAAATCAGAGTTGTTGAATAACTAAATCAGAGTTGTCGAATAATGCGTCATATTCTCCCAACAAAAAACTAAGAGGTAATTTGGTTGGAGTCCTAGACATGAAACTTAAAAAAATCTGTCTGGCCAGGCTAGGTTGTAATGGACGTGTTTGGTTTGGGTCCTACTTTAGCCGGTAAAATATTCTTCTATAAGTGCATAAACTACTTTTTATCAATCTAAAACAGATCTCAGACTGGTACTCGTGCATGTAAACTGATTGGCAAACCTAATCAAGATTAATTCTAGCAGGTCACCTGGTTCGTTTTCTTTATTAAAAAGAAAATTTGTTAGTTTTGCAAATTCTCTCGACTCAGTCGAATATTGATCCATCGGAGTTCTAGAAAACATCACTCAGTTGCCATGAGAGGAAACTAAATGTCGCACGCCCTGTCTATATGATCCCATCACTACTAAACCTTTTCGTTACTATGTAAGGATAGACGATGCTCCTCAAGAAAGCACAAGGTTAATAAAATCGTTTCCGATGGGCCATCCAAGCGCACACGTTTTGTAAAACCGCGGGCAGATAGTCGAAATTATTGGGTGTCACCGTTGTTCCACACAACACACGGAAAAAAGCCATTCTTGTGCCATGAGGGGAATTAGAACATCTCTAGTCGTGACCCCAAAGCATCCCCCAAGGAATTTGGGGGCGCCACACTTAACCTACCCTAGTCACGCGCCCCAAAGGCTAATTTGGTCTAGGTGTGCCCCAAATATTGTCTGGCATGCCTAACCCGTCCCTTGTGCACATGGGCTCTATCAGGAACGTCAGACATGACTTTTACACTTGATTTTTGTTTGGAATCGCGTTTAGGGGACGCGGCTAGGAACTGGCGGCCCCAAAAGCAGCACCACGCCGCGTGTCCTCCAAACAACTTGATGCTTGGGTAGAAGCATAGCCATGGTGCTTTTGTTTAGATCTGGCAATGGTGGAAGCTTGGCGTCTATTTCAACGCGCGTCTTTGCGGCATTGGAGTTTGGTGGCGGCCGCTGGCTTCAGCGAGTGCAGAAAACCTTAGGGATAGTTTTGTATATTTCTATCTTTTATGATTTTTTTCTACAGTTTTCAGGAGAACTGTTTTCTTCTTGTCTGTCTGGTAGTTTTTGATTTTCTATTAATAAAATACATGGTTGCTCTAAAAAAAGCATGCGCCTTATAAAAATAAAAAATGAAAACATAAACGGAAACCGAAATTACACTTCTAACAATCTGATATATGTGCATTATATATGGAGTAGTCGTAGGCAGAATGTACCAGCTCTCATGGAGAGCATTCAGTGGTAGTACTGCTAATAATTTTTTTTTTTTTTTTGAGAAACACAGTACAAACGCAGACGCTCACATACGCACGTATACACTCACCCCTATGAACGCACACACGCACACCCTACCCCTATGAGCACCTCCGGAAGACTGAGCCGGCGGATTGGATCTTGAAATTGACGAAGTCACCACAGGCGCCTCGCTGTCGACGGGAACGTCGCCTCCCACTGAATGACGAGTGTTGCTTGCTAGCTCGTCAGGCTTGAAGTAGATGAGTAGACTCTCTAAATTGGGAAGGCTGACAAGTTCGTTACACATTAACTAGGCCGGCACGGGTAGACCTGTAGTGAGAAAAGTAAAGCATCTTCCGGCATGGCAATGACTCAGGAGCCAGGAGGAGGTCATGGGAAGAGAGTGAGCAGACACAGCACAGCAAAGCACAGTACAATGGGTAGTCCTGGAAGAACCATCCACCGATCACAGCAATCCACCGAACACTCAAACAATGGGGATTGAGTGAGAAGAACGCAGCACAAATGCACAATGGGTGGTTGTAGTTGAGGAAGAACCCGTCCATGGATCACCACAATCCTGTGTGCCAACCGCCAACCGTGGCGTAGCCGCTTAAGGGCATCTTCAGTGGTTTAATCTAAACGGATATTTTTAGTTTGCATGTACCCGCTCCATCCATAAAAAAAATGCCAAAGATTTATCTAAATTTGAATGTATCTTAGACTAAAGAGTCTCTAGATACATTTAAAGTAAGTCAAACTTTCGATATCTATTTATGGTCACATGTAGTATGAAAAATGGGGAAACCCGCATCTTAGTGGGGCGACCCAAACTGCCCATGTGTGACATGTGTCCAGCCGTGATCCATCCGTGGATCAAAATGTCCAATTGCGTCGCAACGGACATGTTTGTACGAATCTCTGTGTCCACCTCTTCCATGGATGGCCCCTATGATAACTGTTGACGTGTACAAGTAGATTGCCTAGCCCTTTCCATCAGTTCGGACATTTGGTTCAAATGGCTAGTGCATGAAGCTTAACATGGTATCAGAGCCCCAGGTCTCGAGTTCAAATCCTGGCTTTCACAATTTATTCTAAATTCCCCCGCAATCTCTTGCCGTGTGGCGTGTGGTCCCGGCGCTACCTCTTTGCCTCTCTACACGTGTTGACTTGTCTTCTCATCTTCCCGTCACACTTGAGAGGGGGGTGTTGACGTGTATAACTAGATTGCCTTCCCCTTTACATCAGTTCGGACTTTTGGTTCAAGTGGCTAGTGCATGAAGCTTAACAATAACCACGATAAAAACATCTCTCCTCTCTCTCTATTTCTTTAGTGTACCCGCCTGAAATTTCTAGACAGCAGAGGATGGAATAGGTCAGGGTCGGCGACACGCTTGAGGAAGAGCCGCAACATCTGCAGCGACGCGGCCGAGCACGGGGCGGTGAAGACGGAGCACAAGGCTAATGGGACACAGAATGCCTCGTATTGCAGATCTCGATGAGTGAATAGGCACCGCCGTGTTTGGCGATGTCGAGGGGCGCAGAGAGGTGGTGCAGCATCAAGACGGCCTCTTGCGGCTGACGAGCATGCTGCCGGACTCAGACTCAGCCGCCCGAATGAGCGGCACTCCCCCCCCCCCCCACCGATTCCACAAGCTTGCATATTACAGTGGCGACCTTCTCCCGCAACGTAGGTGTCGGCCCAGCACGTTCGTCTTGGCTGCCGTCGGTGGAAGACTCCGTGTTGGCAAAGTGTGTACCTATAATTGACATGTTTTAACTTTAAATTGTAGATGATAAAAAAATTGTGGATGACATGTGGGCATGATTTATCAGTCACTAGATAACATGAATTTTAACTCAAACTAACAAAAAATAAACGCTTTTTCTTTTCATATTCGTTTGGATGCATCCACTGGAGATGCCCTAATGTCAAGGCTAGAGAAACCCTAGAGCGGTCCTTACGGATCATTCAATTCGCCCGGCATGGCCGAACCTGAAAATGCAGCTTGAGGACATGTTACACCGATGTAGGGGTGTGCAGGAGTCGAGCCAAAGCGAGGTGTCAGTGGACACAAAGATGGATATTCCCATGGCAAGACACACCTCGAAACAGCACGCATGCGCCCAACCGATCGCCGGCCACTGACGATGGGCGGCCAAGAGGAAAAGAAAAGCAGGCGTGATACCGGATGGAGAACATTGGTTTTCGCAAAGCCAGGCTGATTAAGAGGGAAAAAGAGAGAATTTAGTGGAGGCTCGCACACACGCACCCACCAAGCTAAACCAGCGCAAAGCCAGGAGCAGATCACGTCCGTCCCGTGGTTGCGCAAGCCCCGTGAGAGCATCTTCGGCGTCTACCCAACGGCGTCGGGCAAAGAGGGACGCCGGCTCGAGTTGCCGTTTTGGGGGCAAACGAGTTTCATAGAAAAACCCCAAATTTTAAAGAATTCCTTTCAAATTTGTGCTATATTACAAATATGAATGAAATTTGGTCAAATTTAAACTAAACTAAATTAATTGTCACGGTGGGAGATTGGCGCCAGAACCACTCGATGTCGTTAGGTCTTGCTAATCCTCGTCCTTGATGCCGCCGTTGGTGCTTGCGCCTCCTACGTCGTGGCTGTGCGAGGTACGACTATGCCTCTGTTGCTGCCCGTTAGGTCGATAAAGTTGCCAGCCGACGCACTGCTCGTGCTGTCTCACTTATAGAACGGCGCCGCCATAGCATGGTGGTCGATTCATGGAACTGGCTAGGGCTTGCAGCAACCATGTCTCCATCTTGGGGTCGGTGTTGTTCCGTAGCGTTGCCACTCGCCACACGTCGACGGTGGCAGGGAAGCTGCCTAACGGTGGCCGGACAGCTCTCGCTTCATGTGGCGGAAGCGAAAATGACCGCGAGGCGGCGAGGGCTGCCGCATCTCAGTGATCACAATGTCGTCGGTGCTGCGTTGGCTTCTTGGAAGAGACAACACCTCCTCCTTCAACACGAGGAGAACCGGCGGGGTAGAGGCCGATGAGCGCGGCGCAGTGAACGATGATGAGAAGTGTTGACTACCACCACCTGGGAACCACATTCGCCTTAATTAAAGTTGATCTACCAAAGCATGTGTCATTTAATTATGTGACCAACCGTTATGTTTATGGCTGGCCTGGCGTGGTTTTGACCAAGGCTTGTATCCGGCAGACCAACCACGGGCCCTAATGAGTTAGGGTCGTGGGTTGGGCGGCCCAGGGACGTTGGACCGGCTATTGGACCATGCCGGACAAAACTAGTTCGAGGTATGCGATTGGACGCGATTTTATGGCTGGTCATCCAATAGGCTATTGGAGCACTCTAATCACAAGCCCAACCAGCAAATGATGTATGAGAGCATCTCAAGCCGCATCCTCCAAAACATCTGCTAAAGGTCTTTAGGACACGCTGGACAATTAAACGCGCCTAGCCGCACGCCAAAAGGCTTTTCTGTATGGCGTGGTCCAATAGCTCTTTAGGGCGCCCTAATCCTAAACCCAGCTTAGCAAACGACGCATGCGAGCATCTCCATTCGCATCCCTAAGAGACCTTTGTGGCACGCCGAACACTTAACCGTGCCTAACAGTGTGCCCCAAAGGCCGGCCTTTCTGGTCTGGCGCGGCCAAATACAGTGTCCAACGCCCCGAGTATATCCCCGCTACACCATGGTCGTTGCGGGTGCCTCGGACGCAACGTGAAGCGCCGTGGTGAGTGGTGGGCTATGATTTTCATCGGCATAGACCACCCGCAGCAGCTTTTCCATAATGGCATCGACGGTTTTGAGGCAGAGGCAGGCGAGACTTCCCATGATCGTTGCGCCTTCTCCACGTGTCGCAGCGGCATCAATGCCGCAACGCTTCTTCGTGCACCTCTCCGCCACTTCGCGCCCTTTGTCTGCTTCCCGCGTCGTCTCCGTCTATAAAACCCGCTCTCTTCCCTAGTAACCACCACAAGCGTCGTCGTAGCCCTCCACCTCCAACAAAAACGTCACACTGCCACACCATGAGCTACTCCATGCTCGGCCGCGAGGGACACATGCCGACACATCCGCCACCACCACCTTCTTGTCCGCTTCCACATGGGTAAGTACCTATGTTGACGCAGCTCGAGCCTTAGCTCGGCGAGGCTGACATGCAGGGGGGGAGATGGACTGAAAATTTCCTTGATGCACACGTCCAAGCTTACAGCCATGCTAGCTGAATTTTTTTTCCTCCGTGATGCACTTTTCTCATCGTAACAGTACTAAATTTTCTTTTACCCTGATGCACAGTGATACGTCTCCAACGTATCCATAATTTCTGACGTTTCATGCTTATTTTATGACAATACTTACATGTTTTGCTTGCACTTTATGATGATTTCATGCGTTTTCCGGAACTAACCTATTAACAAGATGCCACAGTGCCAGTTCTCGTTTTACTGCTGTTTTTGGTTCCGAAAGGCTGTTTGGGCAATATTCTCGGAATTGGACGAAATCAACGCCGGACATCCTATTTTTCCCGGAAGCATCCGGAACACCGAAGGAGAGTCGGAGGAGAGCCAGGGGGCCACCACACGGGTGGGCCGCGCGGGCCAGCCCCTGGCCGCGCCCCCCTATGGGGAGGCCACCCTGTCGACCCTCTGCGCCGCCTCTTCGCCTATATAACCCCTTTCGACCTAAAAACGCAGTACCAATTGACGAAACTCCGGAAAGACTCCGGGGCGCCGCCGCCATCGCGAAACTCCAATTCGGGGGACGAAGTCTCCGTTCCGGCACCCTGCCGGGACGGGGAAGTGCCCCGGAAGCCATCTCCATCAACGCCACCGCCTCCATCATGCTCCGTGAGTAGTTCCCCCATGGACTACGGGTTCTAGCGATAGCTAGTTGGTATTCTCTCCTCCATGTACTTCAATACAATGATCTCATGAGCTGCCTTACATGATTGAGATCCATCCGATGTAATCGGTGTTGTGTTTGTTGGGATCCGATGGATGATACATTATGATTAGTCTATCTATAAAGTTTGTGAAGTTATTGTTGCTGCAATCTTGCTATGCTTAATGCTTGTCACTAGGGCCCGAGTGGCATGATCTTAGATTTAAGCTCTATACTTATTGCTTAGATTGTATCTACAAGTTGTATGCACATGTCGCTGTCAGGAACCAAAGGCCCCGAAGTGACAAGATTCGGGACAACCGGAAGGGATGGCGGTGATGTGAGGGACACATGTTTTCACGGAGTGTTAATGCTTTGCTCCGGTGCTCTATTAAAAGGAGTACCTTAATATCCAGTAGATTCCCTTGAGGCCTGACTGCCTACAACTGGCGCGTGGTTGACGAGGGAGGAAATCCCTGTATTGTAGCTTTTCGTTCCCCGGCAACGGCGCCAGAAAATAGCTTGATGTCTACGCCCCCTCCTTTTCCTGTAGACAGTGTTGGGCCTCCAAGAGCAGAGGTTTGTAGAACGACGGCAAGTTTTCCCTTAAGTGGATCACCCAAGGTTTATCGAACTCGGGGAGGAAGAGGTCAAAGATATCCCTCTCATGCAACCCCGCAACCACAAAGCAAGAAGTCTCTTGTGTCCCCAACACACCTAATAGGTGTACTAGTTTGGCGAAGAGATAGTGAAATACGGGTGGTATGAATAAGCGGTAGCAACGGCACCGAGAAAAGTGCTTTGCCCAGGACGAGTAAACAAGCAGTAGTAACGCAGCGAGTAGTAACGCGGTAAAACGAGTAAACAAGCAGCGATAGCGATATTTAGGAACAAGGCCTAGGGATTAGACTTTCACTAGTGGACACTCTCAACATTGATCACATAACGGAATAGATAAATGCATACTCTACACTCTTGTTGGATGATGAACACATTGCGTAGGATTACACGAACCCTCAATGCCGGAGTTAACGGGCTCCACAATTCAATGTTCATATTTAAATAACCTTAGAGTGCATGAAAGATCAATTCGACTAAACCAAGTACTAACATAGTATGCACACTTGTCACCTTCACACTATGTAGGAGGAATAGATCACATTAATACCATCATAGCAATAGTTAACTTCATAATCTACAAGAGATCATAATCATAGCATACGCCAAGTACTAACACGGATGCACACACTCGTCACCATTACACCGTGCGGGAGGAATAAAACTACTTTAATAACATTACTAGAGTAGCACATAGATAAATTGTGATACAAAACACATTGCAATCATAAAGAGATATAAATAAGCACTTCACTATGCCATTCATAACGGTGAATAAGTATTCTGTGAAATATAGCCTAAGAGACCCACACGGTGCACACACTGTCACCTTTACACACGTGGGACAAGGAGTCTCCGGAGATCACATAAGTAAAACTCACTTGACTAGCATAATGACATCTAGATTACAAGCATCATCATATGAATCTCAATCATGTAAGGCAGCTCATGAGATTATTGTATTGAAGTACATAGGAGAGAGATGAACCACATAGCTACCGGTACAGCCCCGAGCCTCGATGGAGAACTACTCCCTCCTCATGGGAGATAGCAGCGTTGATGAAGATGGCGGTGGTGTTGATGGAGAAGCCTTCCGGGGGCACTTCCCCGTCCCGGCGGTGTGCCGGAACGAGACTCCTGTCCCCCGGATCTTGGCTTCGCGATGGCGGCGGCTCCGGAAGGTTTTCTCTGGTTTCGTCGAACGCATCAGGGTTTTCGCGACGGAGGCTTTAAATAGGCGGAAGGGCAAGGTCGGTGGACTTCTGGGGGGCCCACACTATAGGGGGGCCCCTTGGCCGCGCCGGCCTAGGGTTTGGTGGCCCTGGGCCCCCTCTCTGGCGGTTCTCGTGTGTTCTGGATGCTTCCGGGCAAAATAGGAACCTAGGCGTTGATTTCGTCCAATTCCGAGAATATTTCTTTACTAGGATTTCGAAACCAAAAACAGCGAGAAAACGGAAGCGGCACTTCGGCATCTTGTTAATAGGTTAGTTCCGGAAAATGCACGAATATGACATAAAGTGTGCATAAAACATGTAGATATCATCAATAATGTGGCATGGAACACAAGAAATTATCGATACGTCGGAGACGTATCAGCATCCCCAAGCTTAGTTCTGCTCGTCCCGAGCAGGTAAAACGATAACAAAGATGATTTCTGGAGTGACATGCCATCATAACCTTGATCATACTATTTTGTAAAGCATATGTAGTGAATGCAGCGATCAAAACAATGTATATGACTTGAGTAAACAAGTGAATCATGTAGCAAAGACTTTTCATGAAAAGTACTTCAAGACAAGCATCAATAAGTCTTGCATAAGAGTTAACTCATAAAGCAATAATTCAAAGTAAAAGTATTGAAGCAACACAAAGGAAGATTAAGTTTCAGCGGTTGCTTTCAACTTGTAACATGTATATCTCATGGATAATTGTCAACATAGAGTAATATAACAAGTGCAATATGCAAGTATGTAGGAATCAATGCACAGTTCACACAAGTGTTTGCTTCTTGAGGTGGAGAGAAATAGGTGAACTGACTCAACAATGAAAGAGTAAAAGAATGGTCCTTCAAAGAGGAAAGCATCGATTGCTATATTTGTGCTAGAGCTTTGATTTTGAAAACATAAAGAGAGCATAAAAATAAAGTTTTGAGAGGTGTATGTTGTTGTCAACAAATGGTAGCGGGTACTCTAACCCCCTTGCCAGACAAACCTTCAAAGAGCGGCTCCCATTTTATTTTATTTTTGGGTGGCACTCCTTCCAACCTTTCTTTCACAAACCATGGCTAACCGAATCCACGGGTGCCTGCCAACAATCTCATACCATGAAGGAGTGCCTTTTTATTTTAGTTTTATTATGATGACACTCCTCCCAACCTTTGCTTACACAAGCCATGGCTAACCGAATCCTTCGGGTGCCGTCCAACAATCACATACCATGGAGGAGTGTCTATTTTTGTTAATTAATTTGGGACTGGGAATCCCATTGCCAGCTCTTTTTGCAAAATTATTGGATAAGCGGATGAAGCCACTAGTCCGTTGGTGAAAGTTGCCCAACAAGATTGAAAGATAAACACCACATACTTCCTCATGAGCTATAAAACATTGACACAAATCAGAGGTGATAAATTTTAAATTGTTTAAAGGTAGCACTCAAGCAATTTACTTTGGAATGGCAGAAAATACCATGTAGTAGGTAGGTATGGTGGACACAAATGGCATAGTGGTTGGCTCAAGGATTTTGGATGCATGAGAAGTATTCCCTCTCGATACAAGGTTTAGGCTAGCAAGGTTATTTTGAAACAAACACAAGGATGAACCGGTGCAGCAAAACTCACATAAAAGACATATTGTAAACATTATAAGACTCTACACCGTCTTCCTTGTTGTTCAAACTCAATACTAGAAATTATCTAGACCTTAGAGAGACCAAATATGCAAACCAAATTTTAGCATGCTCTATGTATTTCTTCATTAATGGGTGCAAAGCATATGATGCAAGAGCTTAAACATGAGCACAACAATTGCCAAGTATCACATTACCCAAAACATTATAGCAATTTACTACATGTATCATTTTCCAATTCCAACCATATAACAATTTAACGAAGAAGAAACTTCGCCATGAATACTATGAGTAGAAACTAAGGACATACTTGTCCATATGCAACAGCGGAGCGTGTCTCTCTCCCACACAAGCATGATGTAATCCAATTTATTCAAACACAAACAAAAAACAAAAACAAACCGACGCTCCAAGCAAAGCACATAAGATGTGATGGAATAAAAATATAGTTTCGGGGAGGAACCTGATAATGTTGTCGATGAAGAAGGGGATGCCTTGGGCATCCCCAAGCTTAGACGCTTGAGTCTTCTTGATATATGCAGGGGTGAACCACCGGGGCATCCCCAAGCTTAGAGCTTCACTCTTCTTGATCATAGTATATCATCCTCCTCTCTTGACCCTTGAAAACTTCCTTCACACCAAACTTCTCATAAACTTCATTAGAGGGGTTAGTACATAATCAAAAACTCACATGTTCAGAGGTGACACAATCATTCTTAACTCTTCTGGACATTGCTCAAAGCTACTGGAAGGTAATGGAACAAAGAAATCCACCCAACACAGCGAAAGAAGCAATGCGAAATAAAAGGCAGAATCTGTCAAAACAGAACAGTCCGTAAAGACGAATTTTTAATAAATACTTCCGTTGCTCAGATCAGAAAACTCAAAACTAATGAAAGTTGCGTACATATCTGAGGAACACGCACGTAAATTGGCATATTTTTCTGAGTTACCTACAGAGAAAACAGCCCAGATTCGTGATAGATAGAAATCTGTTTCTGCGCAGAAATCCAAATCTAGTATCAACCTTCGATTAGAGGCTTCACTTGGCACAACCAAACACAAAACTAAGATAAGGAGAGGTTGCCACAGTAGTAAACAACTTCCAAGACACAAAATAAAAACAAAGTACTGTAGCAAAATAACACATGGGTTATCTCCCAAGAAGTTCTTTCTTTATAGCCATTAAGATGGGCTCAGCAGTTTTAATGATGCACTCGCAAGAAATAATATTTGAAGCAAAAGAAAGCATCAAAAGGCAAATTCAAAACACATTTAAGTCTAACATGCTTCCTATGAAAAGGAATCTTGTAAGTAAACAAGTTCATGAAGCATAATGCAACAAGCATATAAAGATAAAACAAGTGTAGCTTCAAAAATTTCAGCACATAGAGAGGTGTTTTAGTAACATGAAAATTTCTACCACCATATTTCCCTCTCTCATAATAACTTTCAGTAGCATCATGAGCAAACTCAACAATATAACTATCACATAAAACATTCTTATCATGAGTCTCATGCATAAAATTATTGCTACTCCCAACATAAGCATAGTCAATTTTATTAGTTGTAGTGGGAGCAAATTCAACAAAGTAGCTATCATTATTATTCTCATCATCAAATATAGGAGGCATATTGTAATCATAATCAAATTTATCCTCCATAACAGGTGGCAACAAAAGACTTCTATCATTATAATCATCATAAATAGGAGGCAAAGTATCATCAAAGTAAATTTCCTCCTCATTGCCCGGGGGACTAAAAATATCATGCTCATCAAAACCAGCTTCCCCAAGCTTAGAATTTTCTATATTATTATCAACAATGGTGTTCAAAGCGTTCATACTAATATTACTACCAGCATGCAAATAAGGTTCCATAGGTTTTTTAATTTTCGCATCAAACCATCCATGTCTTAAATCAGGAAATAGAATAAGAAGCTCATTTTTGTCCATTATGCCAAACTAGTGTAAACAAGAAACAAAAAGATGCAATTGCGGGATCTAAAGGAAATAGCTTCGAGTACTTACAACGGCGAAAATAGCTTAGTAGCGAGAGATCCGGAGTGTGAGTACCTTTTACCTTTCCTCCCCGGCAACGGCGCCGGAAAATAGCTTGACCGCCTACAAGCGGCGCGTGGTTGACGAGGGAGGAAATCCTCGTATTGTAGCTTTTCGTTCCCCGGCAACGGCGCCGTGAAAATAGCTTGATGTCTACGCCCCTCCTTTTCTCGTAGAAAGTGTTGGGCCTCCAAGAGCAGAGGTTTGTAGAACAGCAGCAAGTTTTCCCTTAAGTGGATCACCCAAGGTTTATCGAACTCAGGGAGGAAAAGGTCAAAGATATCCCTCTCATGCAACCCTGCAACCACAAAGCAAGAAGTCTCTTGTGTCCCCAACACACCTAATAGGTGTACTAGTTTGGCGAAGAGATAGTGAAATACAGGTGGTATGAATAAGCAGTAGCAACGGCACCAGAAAAGTGCTTTGCCCAGGACGATAGAACAAGCGAGTAGTAACGCAGCGAGTAGTAACGCGATAAAACGAAGAAACAAGCAGCGATAGCGATATTTAGGAACAAGGCCTAGGGATTAGACTTTCACTAGTGGACACTCTCAACATTGATCACATAACGGAATAGATAAATGCATACTCTACACTCTTGTTGGATGATGAACACATTGCGTAGGATTACACGAACCCTCAATGCCGGAGTTAACAAGCTCCACA
Organism: Lolium rigidum; assembly: GCF_022539505.1. NCBI lineage: Eukaryota > Viridiplantae > Streptophyta > Magnoliopsida > Poales > Poaceae > Lolium > Lolium rigidum. The sequence goes on along the minus strand of NC_061510.1, from coordinate 45,285,219 downwards.
ATTCAATGTTCATATTTAAATAACCTTAGAGTGCATGAAAGATCAATTCGACTAAACCAAGTACTAACATAGTATGCACACTCGTCACCTTCACACTATGTAGGAGGAATAGATCACATTAATACCATCATAGCAATAGTTAACTTCATAATCTACAAGAGATCATAATCATAGCATACGCCAAGTACTAACACGGATGCACACACTGTCACCATTACACCGTGCAGGAGGAATAAAACTACTTTAATAACATTACTAGAGTAGCACATAGATAAATTGTGATACAAAACACATTGCAATCATAAAGAGATATAAATAAGTGATGCGCGTGGTTGACGTATTGTCTTTTCGTTCGACACGCGTCCGTTGGGAACCCCAAGAGGAAGGTGTGATGCGCACAGCGGCAAGTTTCCCTCAGTAAGAAACCAAGGTTTAATCGGTCCAGTAGGAGTCAAGAAGCACGTTGAAGGTTGATGGCGGCGAGATGTAGTGCGGCGCAACACCAGGGATTCCGGCGCCAACGTGGAACCCGCACAACACAACCAAAGTACTTTGCCCCAACGAAACAGTGAGGTTGTCAATCTCACCGGCTTGCTGTAACAAAGGATTAACCGTATTGTGTGGAAGATGATTGTTTGCGAGAGAAAATAGTAAAACAAGTATTGCGAGTAGATTTGTATTTCAAGTAAAGAGAATTGGACCGGGGTCCACGGTTCACTAGAGGTGTCTCTCCCATAAGACGAACAAGCATGTTGGGTGAACAAATTACGGATAGATGATCTTGATCATGTTAGGCAGCTCACAAGATCCGACAATGATAGCACAATGGGGAGAAGACAACCATCTAGCTACTGCTATGGACCCATAGTCCGGGGGTAGACTACTCACACATCACACCGGAGGCGACCATGGCGGCGTAGAGTCCTCCGGGAGATGATTCCCCTCTCCGGCGGGTGCCGGAGGCGATCTCCTGGATCCCCCGAGATGGGATCGGCGTTGGCGGCGTCTCTGGAAGGTTTTCCGTATCGTGGCTCTCGGTATCGGGGGTTTCGTCACGGAGGGTTTAAGTAGGCGGAAGGGCAAGTCAAGAGGCGGCACGGGGGCCCACACCATAGGCCGGCGCGGCCGGGGGTGGGGCCGCGCCCCCTAGGGTTTGGCCACCCCGTGGCCCCTCTTCATCTCGTCTTCGGACTTCTGGAAGCTTCGTGGAAAAATAGGCCCCTGGGCTTTGATTTCGTCCAATTCCGAGAATATTTCCTTACTAGGATTTCTGAAACCAAAAACAGCAGAAAACGACAAGCGGCACTTCGGCATCTTGTTAATAGGTTAGTTCCGTAAAATGCACGAATATGACATAAAGTGTGCATAAAACATGTAGATAACATCAATAATGTGGCATGGAACATAAGAAATTATCGATACGTCGGAGACGTATCAGCATCCCCAAGCTTAGTTCGCTCGTCCCGAGCGAGGTAAAACGATAACACGGATAATTTCGGAGTGACATGCCATCATAATCTTGATCATACTATTTGTAAAGCATATGTAGTGAATGCAGCGATCAAAACAATATGTATGACATGAGTAAACAAGTGAATCATATAGCAAAGACTTTTCATGAATAGCACTTCAAGACAAGCATCAATAAGTCTTGCATAAGAGTTAACTCATAAAGCAATAATTCAAAGTAAAGGTATTGAAGCAACACAAAAGAAGATTAAGTTTCAGCGGTTGCTTTCAACTTGTAACATGTATATCTCATGGATATTGTCAACATAGAGTAATATAATAAGTGCAATAAGCAAGTATGTAGGAATCAATGCACGAGTTCACACAAGTGTTTGCTTCTTGAGGTGGAGAGAAATAGGTGAACCGACTCAACATTGAAAGTAAAAGAATGGTCCTCATAGAGGAAAAGCATCGATTGCTATATTTGTGCTAGAGCTTTGATTTTGAAAACATGAAACAATTTTGTCAACGGTAGTAATAAAGCATATGCATCATGTAAATTATATCTTATAAGTTGCAAGCCTCATGCATAGTGTACCAATAGTGCCCGCACCTTGTCCTAATTAGCTTGGACTACCCGGATTATCACCGCAATACATATGCTTTAACCAAGTTTCACAAAGGGGTACCTCTATGCCGCTCTGTACAAAGGTCTAAGGAGAAAGCTCGCATTTGGATTTCTCGCTTTTGATTATTCTCAACTTAGACATCCATACCGGGACAACATAGACAACAGATAATGGACTCCTCGTTTAATGCTTTAAGCATTTGACAACAATTAATTCTTTTCTCATTAGAGACTTGAGGATGTTTGTCCAAAACTGAAACTTCCACCATGAATCATGGCTTTAGTTAGCGGCCCAATGTTCTTCTCTCACAATATGCATGCTCAAACCATTCAACTCGGTGTAGATCGCCCTTACTTCGTGACAAGACGAACATGCATAGCAACTCACATGAAATTCAACAATGAGTTGATGGCGTTCCCAGATGAACATGGTTATCGCACAACAAGCAACTTAATAAGAGATAAAGTGCATAATTACATATTCAATACCACAATAGTTTTTAAGCTATTTGTCCCATGAGCTATATATTGCAAAGGTGAATTATGGAATTTTAAAGGTAGCACTCAAGCAATTTACTTTGGAATGGCGGAAAAATATCATGTAGTATAGGTAGGTATGGTGGACACGAATGGCATAGTGGTTGGCTCAAGTATTTTGGATGCATGAGAAGTATTCCCTCTCGATACAAGGTTTAGGCTAGCAAGGCTTATTTGAAACAAACACAAGGATGAACCGGTGCAGCAAAACTCACATAAAAGACATATTGAAAACATTATAAGACTCTACACCGTCTTTCTTGTTGTTCAAACTCAATACTAGAAATTATCTAGACCTTAGAGAAACCAAATATGCAAACCAAATTTTAGCATGCTCTATGTATTTCTTCATTAATGGGTGCAAAGCATATGATGCAAGAGCTTAAACATGAGCACAACAATTGCCAAGTATCACATTACCCAAGACATTTATAGCAATTACTACATGTATCATTTTCCAATTCCAACCATATAACAATTTAACGAAGGAGAAACTTCGCCATGAATACTATGAGTAGAAACCAAGGACATACTTGTCCATATGCTACAGCGGAGCGTGTATCTCTCCCATAAAGTGAATGCTAGGATCCATTTTATTCAAACAAAACAAAAAACAAAAAACAAACCGACGCTCCAAGAAAAAGCACATAAGATGTGATGGAATAAAAATATAGTTTCGGGGGAGGAACTCGATAATGTTGTCGATGAAGAAGGGGATGCCTTGGGCATCCCCAAGCTTAGACGCTTGAGTCTTCTTGATATATGCAGGGGTGAACCACCGGGTGCATCCCCAAGCTTAGAGCTTTCACTCTCCTTGATCATGTTGCATCATACTCCTCTCTTGATCCTTGAAAACTTCCTCCACACCAAACTCGAAACAACTCATTAGAGGGTTAGTGCACAATATAAATTGATATATTCAGAGGTGACACAATCATTCTTAACACTTCTGGACATTGCATAATGCTACTGGACATTAGTGGATCAAAGAAATTCATCCAACATAGCGAAAGAGGCAACGCGAAATAAAAGGCAGAATCTGTCAAAACAGAACAGTTCGTATTGACGAATTTTAAAATGGCACCAGACTTGCTCAAATGAAAATGCTCAAATTGAATGAAAGTTGCGTACATATCTGAGGATCATGCACGTAAATTGGCATAATTTTCTGAGCTACCTACAGGGAGGTGGACCCAGATTCGTGACAGCAAAGAAATCTGGAACTGCGCAGTAATCCAAATCTAGTACTTACTTTTCTATCAATGGCTTAACTTGGCACAACAAAACTCAAAACTAAGATAAGGAGAGGTTGCTACAGTAGTAAACAACTTCCAAGACACAAAATAAAAACAAAGTACTGTAGGTAAAAACATGGGTTGTCTCCCATAAGCGCTTTTCTTTAACGCCTTTCAGCTAGGCGCAGAAAGTGTGTATCAAGTAACATCGAGAGATGAAACATCAACATCATAATTTGTTCTAATAATAGAATCATAAGGTACCTTTATTCTCTTTCTAGGGAAGTGTTCCATACCTTTCTTGAGAGGAAATTGATATTTTATATTACCTTCCCTCATATCAATAATAGCACCAACGAGTTCGAAGAAAAGGTCTTCCCAATATAATGGGACAAGATGCATTGCATTCAATATCCAAGACAACAAAATCAACGGGAACAAGATTATTGTTAACGGTAATGCGAACATTATCAACTTTACCCAAAGGTTTCTTTGTAGAATGATCAGCAAGATTAACATCCAAATAACAATTTTTCAGCGGTGGCAAGTCAAGCATATTATAAATTTTCTTAGGCATAACAGAAATACTTGCACCAAGATCACATAAAGCATTACAATCAAAATCTTTAACCTTCATCTTAATGATGGGCTCCCAACCATCCTCTAGCTTTTTAGGAATAGAGGCTTCGCGCTCTAGTTTCTCTTCTCTAGCTTTTATGAGAGCATTTGTAATATGATGCGTGAAAGCCAAATTTATAGCACTAGCATTAGGACTTTTAGCAAGTTTTTGCAAGAACTTTATAACTTCAGAGATGTGGCAATCATCAAAATTCAAACCATTATAATCTAAAGCAATGGGATCATCATCCCCAATGTTGGAAAAAATTTCAGCAGCTTTATCACAGGCAGTTTCAGCAGTTTTTCGCGCTTTGCATTAGAAGTGGAAACATTGCTAACACCAATTCTTTTATTAGTATGAGTAGGAGGTGCAGCAACATGTGTAGCATTAGCATTACTAGTGGTGGTAATAGTCCAAACTTTAGCTATATTCTTCTCTTTAGCTAGTTTTTCATTTTCTTCTCTATCCCACCTAGCACGCAGTTCAGCCATTAATCTTATATTCTCATTAATTCTAACTTGAATGGCATTTGCTGTAGTAGTAATTTTATTATGAAGATTCTCATTAGGCAAAACTTTTGATTTCAAAAGATCAACATCAGCAGACAAGACTATCGACTTTAGAAGCAAGTATATCAATTTTCCCAAGCTTTTCTTCAACGATTTGTTAAAAGCAGTTTGCGTACTAATAAATTCTTTAAGCATGGCTTCAAGTCCAGGGGGTGAATTCCTATTATTGTTGTAAGAATTTCCATAAGAATTACCATAGCCGTTGCCATTATTATAAGGATATGGCCTATAGTTGTTACTAGAATTGTTCCGGTAAGCATTGTTGTTGAAATTATTATTTTTAATGAAGTTTACATCAACATGTTCTTCTTGTGCAACCAATGAAGCTAACGGAACATTATTAGGATCAATATTAGTCCTATCATTCACAAGCATAGACATAATAGCATCAATCTTATCACTCAAGGAAGAGGTTTCTTCGACGGAATTTACCTTCTTACCTTGTGGAGCTCTTTCCGTGTGCCATTCGGAGTAATTGATCATCATATTATCAAGAAGCTTTGTTGCTTCACCAAGAGTGATGGACATAAAGGTACCTCCAGCAGCTGAATCCAATAAATTCCGTGAAGAAAAATTTAGTCCTGCATAGAAGGTTTGGATGATCATCCAAGTAGTCGATCCATGGGTTGGGCAATTTTTAACCGGAGATTTCATTCTTTCCCAAGCTTGAGCAACATGTTCAGTATCTAATTGTTTGAAATTCATTATGCTACTCCTCAAAGATATAATTTTAGCAGGGGGATAATATCTACCAATAAAAGCATCCTTGCATTTAGTTCATGAATCAATACTATTCTTAGGCGAGAGATAGCAACCAATCTTTAGCTCTTCCTCTTAATGAGAAAGGGAACAATTTTAGTTTAATAATATCACCATCTACATCTTTATATTTTTGCATTTCACATAGTTCAACAAAATTATTAAGATGGGCAGCGAGCATCATCGAACTAATTCCGGAAAATTGATCTTTCATAACAAGATTCGAGTAAAGCGAGGTTTAATTTCAAAGAATTCTCGCTGTAGTAGCAGGTGGAGCAATAGGTGTGCATAAGAAATCATTATTATTTGTGGTTGTGAAGTCACACAACTTAGTATTTTCAGCGTTGGCCATTTTAGCAACATAGAATAAAGCAAACTAGATAAAGTAAATGCAAGTAAACTAATTTTTTTGTGTTTTTGATATAGCAAACAAGATAGCAAATAAAGTAAAACTAGCAACTAATTTTTTTGTATTTTGATTTAGTGCAGCAAACAAAGTAGTAAATAAAACTAAGCAAGACAAAAACAAAGTAAAGAGATTGAGAAGTGGAGACTCCCCTTGCAGCGTGTCTTGATCTCCCGGCAACGGCGCCGGAAATTTGCTTGATGCGCGTGGTTGACGTATTGTCTTTCGTTCGACACGCGTCCGTTGGGAACCCCAAGAGGAAGGTGTGATGCGCACAACGGCAAGTTTCCCTCGGTAAGAAACCAAGGTTTAATCGGACCAGTAGGAGTCAAGAAGCACGTTGAAGGTTGATGGCGGCGAGATGTAGTGCGGCGCAACACCGGGGATTCCGGCGCCAACGTGGAACCTGCACAACACAACCAAAGTACTTTGCCCCAACGAAACAGTGAGGTTGTCAATCTCACCGGCTTGCCGTAACAAAGGATTAACCGTATTGTGTGGAAGATGATTGTTTGCGAGAGAAAACGATAGAAACAAGTATTGCGAGTAGATTTGTATTTCGAGTAAAGAGAATTGGACCGGGGTCCACAGTTCACTAGAGGTGTCTCTCCCATAAGACGAACAGCATGTTGGGTGAACAAATTACGGATAGATGATCTTGATCATGTTAGGCAGCTCACAAGATCCGACAATGATAGCACAATGGGGAGAAGACAACCATCTAGCTACCGCTATGGACCCATAGTCCGGGGGTAGACTACTCACACATCACACCGGAGGCGACCATGGCGGCGTAGAGTCCTCCGGGAGATGATTCCCCTCTCCGGCAGGGTGCCGGAGGCGATCTCTCGGATCCCCCGAGATGGGATCGGCGTTGGTGGCGTCTCCGGAAGGTTTTCCGTATCGTGGCTCTCGGTGCCGGGGGTTTCGTCACGGAGGCTTTAAGTAGGCGGAAGGGCAAGTCAAGAGGCGGCACGGGGGCCCACACCATAGGCCGGCGCGGCCGAGGGTGGGGCCGCGCCGCCCTAGGGTTTGGCCACCCCGTGGCCCCTCTTCGTCTCGTCTTCGGACTTCCGGAAGCTTCGTGGAAAAATAGGCCCCCGGGCTTTGATTTCGTCCAATTCCGAGAATATTTCCTTACTAGGATTTCGAAACCAAAAACAGCGAGAAAACAGAATCGGCACTTCGGCATCTTGTTAATAGGTTAGTTCCAGAAAATGCACGAATATGACATAAAGTGTGCATAAAACATGTAGATAACATCAATAATGTGGCATGGAACATAAGAAATTATCGATACGTCGGAGACGTATCAATAAGCACTTCACTATGCCATTCATAACAGTGAATAAGTATTCTGTGAAATATAGCCTAAGAGACCCACACGGTGCACACACTGTCACCTTTACACACGTGGGACAAGGAGTCTCCGGAGATCACATAAGTAAAACTCACTTGACTAGCATAATGACATCTAGATTACAAGCATCATCATATGAATCTCAATCATGTAAGGCAGCTCATGAGATTATTGTATTGAAATACATAGGAGAGAGATGAACCACATAGCTACCGGTACAGCCCCGAGCCTCGATGGAGAACTACTCCCTCCTCATGGGAGACAACAGCGTTGATGAAGATGGCGGTGGTGTTGATGGAGAAGCCTTCCGGGGCACTTCCCCGTCCCGGCGGCGTGCCGAACGGAGACTCCTGTCCCCCGGATCTTGGCTTCGCGATGGCGGCGGCTGCGGAAGGTTTTCTCCGGTTTCGTCGAACGTATCGGGGTTTTCGCGACGGAGGCTTTAAATAGGCGGAAGGGCAAGGTCGGTGGACTTCGGGGGCCCACACTATAGGGGCGCGGGCCCCCTTGGCCGCGCCGGCCTAGGGTTTGGTGGCCCTGTGCCCCCTCTCCGGCGGTTCTCGTGTGTTCCGGATGCTTCCGGGCAAAATAGGAACCTCGGGCGTTGATTTCGTCCGATTCCGACAATATTTCTTTACTAGGATTTCGAAACCAAAAACAGCAGAAAACGAGAACCGGCACTTCGGCATCTTGTTAATAGGTTAGTTCCAGAAAATGCACGAATATGACATAAAGTGTGCATAAAACATGTAGATATCATCAATAATGTGGCATGGAACACAAGAAATTATCGATACGTCGAAGACGTATCAAGGCCCGGCTGCCACCGGCTGGTAGGACAAAAGATGTTGTGCAAGTTTCTCATTGCGAGCACGTACGACTATATATGGAAAACATGCCTACATGATTAATAATCTTGATATTCTATCTTAATGCTTTGAATCCTATCAATTGCCCAACTGTAATTTGTTCACCCAACACTTGTCACTTATTGGAGAGTTACCACTAGTGTAGATCGCTGGGAACCCCGGTCCATCTCTCATCATCATATATTCGTTCTACATGTCATTGGAAGTAGTATCAACTATTTTCTGGTGCCATTGCTCCCGTGTTACTATTACTGCTGCTGTGTTACTGTTACTATTGCTCTCATATTACTGCTACTTTCACATCACCCCTGTTGCTAGTGCTTTTCCAGGTGCAGCTGAATTGACAACTCAGTTGTTAAGGCTTATAAGTATTCTTTACCTCCCCTTGTGTCGAATCAATAAATTGGGTTTTACTTCCCTCGAAGACTGCTGCGATCCCCTATACTTGTGGGTCATCAGGGAGGCATAGCTCTACCCATAAGTTCACCTGGGGAGTACACTCTACCTCTCTCTCTGTTTTTATTTTGTTTTGTTTTGTTTTGCTTAGTTTACCTTTGTCTAGTTTATTTGTGCTTAGCTTATTTCTGTCTAGTATTACTTTGCTTAGTTTCTTTTTGTCTTGTTTTATTTTTCTTATATATCCAAAAATCCATAAAAATTTGAAAAACCTAAAAATTAAAAACTGCTGTTATGGGAGAACCCACAACCTACTTGGAGCTTATAGAATATTATAATAATTATAGAGAATCAAGAATTGGTAAAATAATGAGTGCTATGATAGAAAAATTGAATACAATTGCTAAAATCTTGCTTAAACGCCATGATATAAACTGTTGCTCTCAACAGGATACTAAACATCTTAAATTTCAATGTGGCTTTAGTGAGGAATTTTTAATTAAGAACTATAATCGGAATAGCTATATTCATTTTGGGTTCGAAGAGGTAGAACAATTTGTCTTATTTATGGGAGCCTCTGAGATAGAATCCTTCGTGGTTAAGAATTATGAAACTTGTGTTGTTTGTAAGGACCTTAAAGATTATGTCTCTTCTATCCTTAATTGTTGCATAGAATGCTACAGTGATAATCCTTATATCATTGATTATAAAGAGACTCATTAATGCACAAGAATGCACTCACAATTTGCAGGAACCTGTGGAAGAAGAAACTGATGAACCTGAAAGCTCATTGGATGAAAAAGAGGAGGAAATTGATGAACCTGAAAGCTCATTGGATGAAAAAGAAGAGGAGAGTGATGAACAAAAGGAGGAAGAATGGATTAGCTACCCATGCCAACCTTCTAATGAGAGTAACTCTTTATCTCTTACACTATTTGATTGTCCCCCATGCTTACCGAAAGAGGTTGAATGTTATGTTCATGTGGATTCTCTTGAAATATTCCCTATGAGTAAAACTTGTGAGAATAATTATGCTACTGTTATCTATGATAATCCATGCTACTTTGATAAATCATATGATAATGCTTTGTTTGTGCCTGATGTCGAAATGCATGGTACTAAAGAATTTTGCTTGGCAAATGTTTATGATAAATCTCTTGATGATGGTCCTATGTTACTTGATAATATTAATTGTACTACTAATGAAAATGGGATTGGAGAATTCTTGACTTTATCTATGAGTCCCATATCTTATGAGATTGATCAATCATCATGTTATATTGTTGATAAAAGTGGGTTCGAAAGTTTTAATCCCATTATTTTTGAACTTGATAAAAATTATGTGCTTATGGATCATGAAAAGAATGCTTTATGTGATAGTTATATTATTGAGTTTGTTCATGAAGCTACTGAAAATTATTATGAGAGAGGAAAATATGGTTGTAGAAATTTGCATGGCACTAAAACACCTCTCTATATGCTTAAAATTTTGAAGCTACTCTTGTTTTATCTTCTTATGCTTGTCACTTTGTTCTTCATGAATTTATTTGTGTACAAGATTCCTATGCATAGGAAGTGGGTTAGACTTAAATGTGTTTTGAATTTGCTTTTTGATGCTCTCTTTTGCTTCAACTCTTATTTCTTGCGAGTGCATCATTAAAACTGCTAAGCCCATCTTAATGGCTATAAAGAAAGAACTTCTTGGGAGATAACCCATGTGTTTATTTTGCTACTGTTTTGTTGTGTTTTGGAAGTTGTTACTACTGTAGCAACCTCTCCTTATCTTTATTTTATTGCAATATTGTGCCAAGTGAAGTCTCTAATCGAAGGTTGATACTAGATTTGGATTTCTGCGCAGAAACAGATTTCTATCTGTCACGAATCTGGGCTGTTTTCTCTGTAGATAACTCAGAAAAATATGCCAATTTACGTGCGTGTTCCTCAGATATGTACGCAACTTTCATTAGTTTTGAGTTTTCATATTTGAGCAACGGAAGTATTTCTTTAAAATTTGTCTTTACTGGCTGTTCTGTTTTGGCAGATTCTGTCTCTGTTTTTTGCATTGTCTCTTGTGGACTTTAAGCAAGGCTTTCTACACGTGGAGAGCTGTAGCTAATGCTTTATTGAGTTCTTGCAATGTGTCACTACAGGACCAAGGTGGATTCAAATTTTTTGAGTACTAACCCCTCTAATGAAGTTTATGAGAAGTTTGGTGTGAAGGAAGTTTTCAAGGGTCAAGAGAGGAGGATGATTTATGATCAAGAAGAGTGAAAAGTCTAAGCTTGGGGATGCCCCCGTGGTTCATCCCTGCAAATTTCAAGAAGACTCAAGCGTCTAAGCTTGGGGATGCCCAAGGCATCCCCTTCTTCATCAACAATTTATCAGGTTTCTTCTATTGAAACTATATTTTTATTCGGTCACATCTTATGTGCTTTACTTGGAGCGTCTGTATGTTTTATTTTTGTTTTTGTTTGAATAAATTCGGATCCTAGCAATCCTTGTTTGGGAGAGAGACACGCTCCGCTTTTTCATATGAACACTTGTGTTCTTCGTTTTACTTTTAATGTTCAATGACAAAAGTAGGAAGCTACAACACTTGTTACTATTTGGTTGGAAACAGAAAATGCCTCATAATGTTTTGGATAATTTGACACTCGGCAATTGTTTTGAGCTCTCAAGTAGATCATGATAAAGTTTTTTTCATGTAGTTTAAACCTATTAGTGGAGAACTACCGTAGAGCTTGTTAAAATTGGTTTGCATGACTGGTCTCTCTTAAGGTCTAGATATTTCCTGATAAAAGTGTTTGAGCAACAAGGAAGACAGTGTAGAGTATTATAATGCTTGCAATATGTTCTTATGTAAGTTTTGCTGTACCGGTTCACACTTGTGTTTGCTTCAAATAACCTTGCTAGCCTAAGCCTTGTATCGAGAGGGAATACTTCTCATGCATCCAAAATCCTTGAGCTAACCACTATGCCATTTGTGTCCACCATACCTACCTACTATGTGGTATTTCCTGCCATTCCAAAGTAAATTGCTTGAGTGCTACCTTTAAACAATTCAAAATTTATCACCTCTGATTTGTGTCAATGTTTTATAGCTCATGAGGAAGTATGTGGTGTTTATCTTTCAATCTTGTTGGGCAACTTTCACAAATGGACTAGTGGCTTCATCCCCTTATCCAATAATTTTGCAAAAAGAGCAGGCAATGGGATTCCCAGTCCCAAATTAATTAACCAAAATAAACACTCCTCCATGGTATGTGATTGTTGGACGGCACCCGAAGGATTCGGTTAGCCATGGCTTGAGAAAGCAAAGGTGGGGAGGAGTGTCATCATAATAAAACTAAAATAAAAGGGCACTCCTTCATGGTATGAGATTGTTGGCAGGCACCCGAGGATTCGGTTAGCCATGGTTTGTGAAAGAAAGGTTGGAAGGAGTGCCACCCAAAAAAATAAAATAAAATGGGAGCCGCTGTTTGAAGGTTTGTCTGGCAAGGGGGTTAGAGTGCCCACTACCATTCGTTGACAACAACAAACACCTCTCAAAACTTTACTTTTATGCTCTCTCTATGTTTTTTAAAATGAAAGCTCTAGCACAAATATAGCAATCGATGCTTCCCTCTTTGAAGGGTCTTTCTTCTACTTTTATGTTGAGTCAGTTTACCTACTTCCTTCCATCTTAGAAGCAAACACTTGTGTCAACTGTGCATTGATTCTTACATACTTGCATATCTGCATTCATCATATTACTTTATGTTGACAATTATCCATGAGATATGCATGTTGAAAGTTGAAAGCAACCGCTGAAACTTAAATCTTCCTTTGTGTTGCTTCAATGCCTTTACTTTGAATTTATTGCTTTATGAGTTAACTCTTGTGCAAGACTTTTGATGCTTGTCTTGAAAGTACTCTTCATGAAAAGTTTTGCTATATGTTATCTATTTGTTAGCAACTATAGATCATTGCCTTGAGTCACTTCATTCATTTCATATGCTTTGTAATAGTATGATCAAGGTTATGTAAGTAGCATGTCACTACAGAAATTATTCTTTTTATCGTTTACCTACTCGAGGACGAGTAGGAACTAAGCTTGGGGATGCTGATACGTCTCCAACGTATCCATAATTTCTGACGTTCCATGCTTGTTTTATGACAATACTTACATGTTTTGCTTGCACTTTATGATGATTTCATGCGTTTTCCGGAACTAACCTATTAACAAGATGCCACAGTGCAGTTCCTGTTTTCTGCTCGTTTTTGGTTCCGAAAAGGCCGTTCGGGCAATATTCTCGGAATTGGACGAAATCAACGCCAAACATCCTATTTTTCCCGGAAGCATCCAGAACACCGAAGGAGAGTCGGAGGAGAGCCAGGGGGCCACCACACGGGTGGGCCGCGCGGGCCACACCCTGGCCGCGCCCCCCTATGGGGAGGCCACCCTGTCGACCCTCCTGCGCCGCCTCTTCGCCTATATAACCCCTTTCGACCTAAAAACGCAGTACCAATTGACGAAACTCCAGAAAGACTCCAGGGGCGCCGCCGCCATCGCGAAACTCCAATTCGGGGGACGAAGTCTCTATTCCGGCACCCTGCCGGACGGGAAGTGCCCTCGGAAGCCATCTCCATCAACGCCACCGCCTCCATCATGCTCCGTGAGTAGTTGCCCCATGGACTATGGGTTCTAGCTGTAGCTAGTTGGTATTCTCTCCTCCATGTACTTCAATACAATGATCTCATGAGCTGCCTTACATGATTGAGATCCATCTGATGTAATCGGTGTTGTGTTTGTTGGGATCCGATGGATGATACATTATGATTAGTCTATCTATAAAGTTTGTGAAGTTATTGTTGCTGCAATCTTGCTATGCTTAATGCTTGTCACTAGGGCCCGAGTGGCATGATCTTAGATTTAAGCTCTATACTTATTGCTTAGATTGTATCTACAAGTTGTATGCACATGTCGCTGTCCGGAACCAAAGGCCCCGAAGTGACAAGAATCGGGACAACCGGAGGGGATGGCGGTGATGTGAGGGACACATGTTTTCACGGAGTGTTAATGCTTTGCTCCGGTGCTCTATTAAAAGGAGTACCTTAATATCCAGTAGATTTTCTTGAGGCCCGGCTGCCACCGGCTGGTAGGACAAAAGATGTTGTGCACGTTTCTCATTGCGAGCACGTACGACTATATATGGAAAACATGCCTACATGATTAATAATCTTGATATTCTATCTTAATGCTTTGAATCCTATCAATTGCCCAACTGTAATTTGTTCACCCAACACTTGTCACTTATTGGAGAGTTACCACTAGTGTAGATCGCTGGAAACCCCGGTCCATCTCTCATCATCATATATTCGTTCTACATGTCATTGGAAGTAGTATCAACTATTTTTTGGTGCCATTGCTCCCGTGTTACTATTACTGCTGCTGTGTTACTGTTACTATTGCTCTCATATTACTGCTACTTTCACATCACCCCTGTTGCTAGTGCTTTTCCAGGTGCAGCTGAATTGACAACTCAGTTGTTAAGGCTTATAAGTATTCTTTACCTCCCCTTGTGTCGAATCAATAAATTGGGTTTTACTTCCCTCGAAGACTGCCGCGATCCCCTATACTTGTGGGTCATCAGTCAGCCTATGCAGATCCGCCCTTGCTGACAGGGAGGAGTTCGCTGCCCTCGATGCGCAGTTCATGGTTGACACAAAGCAAGAGGAGACGGAGGAGGCGGCACCCGAGGTGGCGGAGGAGGAAGAGGAGGGACGAGGATGAAGACGATAACAACCTAGATGACTTGAGCGATGACGTGGATCCGGAGGATAAGTCGCTAGAGTAGAAGGCCACTGTCTAGTTCTTCGAGACTATGAAGAAGCAACATGATGACCCCATGCTTGCGATGTGGCCTTCGAGGAGCAGTGGCGGCACATGGTAGGAATCTTTGTCGAACGTGCGTCTATTGAGGAGGAGGCTCATATCTTCATGGTGGTCGAGCAACTGGGACTCCTCGAGGAGGCGGGCAACGTAGGGCGCATGCTTATGCGCTTCATAGGGAGCGGCGGGCGCGGGAGCACGAGGAAGGAAAGGAGCACGACGAGGCTGGTCCGTGGAGCACCTCGAAAAACGGCAAGTAGTTTAGGGGAATTTAGCTGTTTTCATAAAGTTTTTAACATGTAACGAAATTTCAATGGTATGTTTAATTTTTGCTGTATTTTATTGGTCGTTGGATGTGTTTGAGAGCCGTAACTGAAAACAAACGCGCCCAAAAACAACGTCACGCCACGGGCGCCTCCTAAATGCTCGGTCCAGCGTTTTTTTTTTTTTGAATCTCAGCAGGAGAGCTGCTGGTTTCATATATAGAAGAAAGCGGAACCGTACAGACAACACAGGTGGTTAAAACCACCTAAGGTTCAAAGCCTACTCTCACCTTACAAGGTGCCGGTGGTGAGTGAGGCCAGACACACTCAACTCTTTATTACAGAAAACACGCCTATTTCTCTCACGCCAAATCTCCCACGCCACTAGGATGATGAGCGAGGCTGCCCGCTTGTCCGAGGCCGCCGGCTTGGTCACAACCCAGGACAGGGCGCGGTCGTCGCCGTCCGGAGCTCCGATGGCCGGGCAGTGGAACAGAAGGGCGGTGCGCTCCCAGACTTGCCGAGCCCAAGGACACTCAGCGAAGAGATGCGCCGGGGTCTCGAGGTTGCGCCGGCACAAAGGGCAGAAATACTGGTTCTGCATCCCAAAGCGAAGCAGTCGATCCGCTGTAAAAATCCGACGCTGCAAAAGGAGCCACATGAAGAACTTGCACTTTGGCGGTGCCCAGACCGGCCAGATATGGCGCAGGGGTGACTGGTGGATCCCGACGAACTGCAGCGCGTACGCGGAGGACGCGGAGTAGGCACCAGAGGCAGACTTCCACCGGAAAGAATCCTCAGTGTCGGGGTCAATGTTGCAATCTAGCACAACCTGTCGAAGCGCGACGAAGTCTGCCAGCAAGGGGAGAGAGATCCTTCCCCGCAGGTCCATGAGCCAGTGGTCTCCGTCAATGGCATCCGCCACCGTCCTGTTTTTGCGCCTGGACACCTCGAAGAGCAGGGGCCACCGCTTCCTCAGTGGTTCCCTGGACCAGTTGTCAGACCAGAAGTTGGTTGCCTTGCCATTGCCAATGGCCACCTCAGTCATCGAGGCGAACAAGGCCTGGTCAGAAAGGGAGGGCTGCTCCAACAGGCCCTTCCAGGGCTTGTCCGCCCCGGTCTTCGCAAGCCAAACCCAGCGTAGGCGAAGGGCGTTATTGAACCGTTTCAGGTCCAAACCCCAAGGCCGCCCAACTCTCGCGGCCGACAGATTAGTTTCCAGGACACCTTGCACTGGCCAGGGTTGCAAACATCTTTTGCCGCCAAAGCCACGCCTGCCGCAGCTTGTCGATTTGCACCACCGCCCAAGCAGACAGGGGGTGCGTCGTCATGAGGAAAACCGGGAGCGCCGAAAGGACAGCCCTAAGCAGTGTGAGCCGTCCCGCCCTGGACATGAGCTTGCCCTTCCAGTGTCCAAGTTGGGCGGCAATCTTGTCGATGAGAGGTTGGATGTCGATCCTTCGCAGGCGGCGCAGCGATAGAGGCATGCCCATGTAGGTGCATGGCAGCGTGGTGATCTGCAAGCCAACCGATTGCAGGATGGTGTCGATGCTGATGCCGTCGCAGCGAATGGGGATAGCTTGACTCTTGGTGAGGTTGACAACCAGCCCGGAGACCTCACCGAAGACCTGCAGGATTGCCTTTGTCGCAGCTACCTCCCCGGTGGTCGGCTTGATGAAGAGGGCCACATCGTCGGCGTAAAGGGAGCATCGGATGGACCCCGCGAGAGGCGAAAGAATGCCCTCCTCGGTGGCCAAAGCGAAGATGCGGGGTAGCGGCTCCATGGCCAGGATGAACAAGAGCGGTGACAGGGGGTCACCTTGCCGGAGGCCTCTCCGGTGAGAGATGCTGGCACCCTCCTCCCCATTGAAGAGCACACGCGAGGAGGCGGTAGAAAGGAAGGCGGCAATCCAATTCCGCCAACGCACCCCAAAGCCGCGCACCCGCAGCATATCCAGCATGTACGTCCAGGAGACCGAGTTGAATGCCTTGGAGATATCGAGCTTCATAAGAAGCGAGGGCGTCTTGGAGCGGTGCAGCCATCGAAGAAGAGCCCGAACGTAGATGAAGTTATCCTGGTTATCCTAGATGCACCGACCTTTAATGAAGGCGCTCTGCTCAATGCCCACGAGCTCATCGATCCTGGAGGCCAGTCTGGTGGCGAGGACCTTCATGAACAGCTTAGCGAAACTGTGCATGAGGCTGATGGGGCGGTAGTTCTTCATGGAGGCGGCGTTATCACACTTAGGTAGCAGCACCATGTGAGAGACATTGAGCAGGTGCAGCCCGGCAAAATTGCCCTCCGCAATCTGCTGAAAGGCCAGGAGGATGTCCGGCCCTACCAAGTCCCACGAGGCTTTGAAGAAGTTGGAGATGAAGCCATCGGGGCCGGGCGCCTTGTCCGACGGCATGGACTTAACTGCGTCGTGGATCTCGGCAAGGGAGAAGTCGGCGTCGAGCGCGGAGAGGTCGAGGCTAGGCAGCCCGAGAGATTCCCAGTTGAAGGTAACCGACGACAAAGGGGCCGTGCCCAGGATGGCATGGAAGTGCGCGTCCACCACCTGCCTCTTCTCCTCCTGAGAGATGGCATCCATGCCTCCGTCGTGACTAAGGGAGTGGATGAAGTTCTTGCGTCTTCTACCATTGGCTTTGACGTGGAAGAAACGGGTATTGGTGTCCCCAGCACGCAGCCAACACACCCTAGACCGTTGTCGAACCCGAATGCGCTCCATCACCGAGAGGCCCAGGATACGGGACTTCAGCTGTTGTCGAAGGTCGGCCTCGTCCGCCGAGAGGGCTCGGAAGTCCTGCGCTGCGTCCAGAAGCCTAACCGCCTCCTCGGCCCGAAGCAGCTGTGCTTTGGTGTCGCCGATGTGTTTCTTGTGCCAAGCCCGAAGAGCGGAGGCCGTTCGGGAGAGCTTCCGGTGAAGGCGAATAAGCGCATTGAAGTGGTTGCAAGGCTGGACCCAAGCATCAGCCACGGTCTGCGCATAACCCTCGACGTGCGGCCAGAACGCCTCGAAACGGAAACCGCTGTAGCGCTTAATCCTGCCCGCGCAGGACAACACCAGAGGGCAGTGGTCCGAGATCGAGGAGGATTGTTGGACGCCGTTTGGGTGCGACGCCTGGCTGAGCCTCGCCTCGTGTCCGCATGTACGTGACCGTGCGTACGCCAGCCATTTGTGCCCATGCCAGTACCCATCTGCGTCGTGCGCAGTGCGGGTGCATGCGAGGTGTCTGTGCTGCTGCTCGGCGTCCGGCGTCGCGCGTCACGCCGCTCAGCGCGCACGCTTTGGCACCAAAAGTCCCCGGTGCTCCCGCCGTTGGAGGCTCCTGGAAATGGAGGAGATGGATCGAGCAAACATGACTCCGTCGGGTCATTGACCGACATGGCGGTATATGTGTGTGTGTCCCACAACGGGACGAGGCGATGCGGACCGAGGTGATGTTGCCCTGCAGCTGCCTGATCGGTGGATGATCACTCCTAAGAGCAAGTATAATAGATCATTGTCAGCTGGCTACAAGGTACTCCACATTAGCAAAATCTTAGGTGGAAGAGAGAAGGCATGAGAGAGAAGAGAGCAGGCGCTTCGTACGTAGCCCGGCTACACACACAAAACGAGACAGTGCAGCCAGCTTGTAGCTTGCAGAGAGTGCTTTTGGCCGGCTCTTCCATCCCATCTAGTCTTGCATGCACATGCAATCATTAATTATTAGATCTATTTAAATATTTCATAGAGCTAACACAAGAGCCAGCTTATTATACATGTGTAGGCTTTAAGTGATATGGCATGATCTTATAGCAGTATATTATTAACCTTGCTCTAAGCGTATGTGTGTTGGGCCATCCCTTTCCCATGTACTCCCTCATTAGTGCATGCAACCCCTTTCTCTCCCTCATTAAATAAAATTATGCCTTAGATGTGGGGGTTATGGGACAAATAGTTTTTGGAAATATAACTTACACTCTAGGACGGAGGGAGTATTACTCACGTGCATGCCGTATTGTGCTGGAGGTATACGACCGAGTGACCTTTCAAACACAGAGGCCATGCAGGATCGATTTACCATGGCACTGGCTCCACTTTTGTATCTACACAGAGCACATTTGACTGTTGGATCCATGGCTGATTGGAGCGACGACAGATGGTACATGCCAGTGGTGTAACAGGCCGGTTGGTAAGAGCATCCCCAGCCGTTGAGGCTCCCCAGGCCGAAATCCGGCATTATTTAGCGCCGGATGGATGTATTTTGTGGTTTGGGGAGGTCCATTTTCCCAGCCGCGAGCCCATGGTCGCCTTCTGACGCGCACCCACCGCGTGCATAGCGACGGTGCAGTCACCGGGAAGGGCAATCGTCGGAGTGCCCTCGACGCATTGAACCGTCGCGAAGTGGTCTGGAGAGCCGAAACGACTCGTCGGGAACGGTCGAAGTGGCCTCGATGCGAGAACCGCCGTAATGGAGCACGAACTCCGCGGAAGAGCAACCGCCGCTCTCTTCGTCAAGAGACCTACATATACGGTTTCCGACGGCCGACGCCATTCATCCGTTTCTCTCCTCACCATCCTCCGTCAACCATGAGCGATCTCTCTTGGCCATCGGACACCGACGGCGAGGGGAAGCCGCCCGGATGGCGCCATTGGTGGGATAAAGCTGCATCGTCCAGCAGCGACGATTCCCCCCCGCCGGCCAGCGAGGACGAATGGGATGACGACGAGGAGGAGGACGCATGGGATGACGGACGAAGAGGCCAAGGAGCAGGCCGAGGAAGAGGCCGAGTAAGAGGAGGAGGAGCAGCAGGAGGAGGACGACGAAGAGGCTGAGGACACTGACGAGGAGGAGGACTCAACTTCCTCCGACGAGGAGGTGACGAGCCGGAAGCGTCGCCGCCACGACGATGAGGCGGGGCCATGTAGGAAGAAGAAGTAGTTTAAGTTTGTTTTAAAGTTTTTATATGTAATTTTTATGTTTATTCGAATTATATTCGAAATATATATAATCTATCTATGTTGCACCACTTGAGAGTTCAAAGCTTTCGTTCGACGAGGGTATTACCGTAGATCGGGAAGACGAGGGTATTGCCGTACAAACCCAGGCCATTGTCGCCGACAAGTTGGGGCCACGCGTGCTTTTGTTTCGTCCGGAGTCCCCGAAAGCTCCCCGGGGGACCGGGGATGGCGTGGGATCGCCGGATGAATTTAGGCCCAAATCCGGACGAAAACGAGGAACCGGGGGCGCGACTGGGCCGAATTACGCCGTCCGGATGGAAAAAACGTCGTTCGGGAACCTCGTCGGGGAGACGAGCGAAGATGCTCTAAGCAACATGTAAAAAAGGACAGATGGAGCGGGCAAAACACGGTGACCATGGTCCCGTTCGAGTCCCGCGCGCGCATCGCATGCTGCTCCGGGTCGATCTATGCTCTCTTGACCACCGTCACATGGCTCATGGCTGTGCACAGGACGAGAGGAGCCGAGCCCCCGCCGGGTCCGTCGGACAGTTGGCCCCAAACCATGCACGTGCCTGTTCACGTAGTCCTGACTCCTGAGCTACATACGGCATAAAATACGCGTCGGCACACAGCGCGCGTCTGTAGCGTATCAGATGGTCAAACAAATCTGCGTGCTCCCTCTGCCCATGCAGGGCCCGGCGTCTATTTTAGAGCACCACATAATCATATTCAGTTACAGTTACACCTACATATAAATTGAGAGGTCGTTTGGTATCCATCATTTGAGCCTGGAATCTTAGAATTCATTTTAAAATTTCATAGGTGGGCTGTTTGGTTGCCACAGAATTGGACCATCATTTCATTTAGGAAATCCAGCAAAATGATGCCATATGTAATCACAATTCCAAACTGAAACCCGTCATTCACAATTCCTGTGCCAACCAAACAAATTCAATATTGAATTCTACTGTCATTTACAATTTCTATGGCAACCAAACAAGTGTCCATTTCTGGAATTACAATGTAAATAAAATGAATACATGTATTCATTTCAAAATGCTACAAATGAAATGAAAACCTGGCTTCCAAACAACTTCTGAGTCACTTGCCAGTGGGCACGGCGCGCGCTGAAAGGAAATCGATCGGCGCACAACAACTTTCAGGTCTCAGCAATACTTACTCTGCATCGTCTCGGCTGTATCGTGTAAAAGAACAGCACGATATAGACTGCAAAGGAAACCTCTCCCCTAGCATTCCGTCTTCCCTACTGCACGGCAACATTTGTGGATGCACGACAGTACGGTCGATGCAGATCATCATCAGACTCGTATGAAATACGCCCCGTGATCCAGGCCCAAAACCGTTCGTTGGTGCTGGTGCATGCCGTGATGTACGGTTGCGCATGCAATGCAAATTGCCAAGTGCTCACGCGTGGCCCACTTGCCGATCACCTGATTGCTCGATGACAACACTAAAAAGTAAAATTGTAGAAAGCCAAAAAAAAAAACGTATCTATACCAACATAAAAAGACCTAGAGTGGAGTGATCCAAATAATCACCGTCAAAAATGCATCCAATGGACCAAAAACTATACCGTCAACCATGCTAAAACACATTTCCAGCCTCCGGCATATTGCTCCGCTAGGCGGACGGAATTTTCCACTTCGGGGTCTCCCGCCACCGCCTCCCGCTGCTGATGCTCCCGCCGTCGCCTCTCGCTGCTGACGCTCCCACTGCTCGATTACCTCCCTTAGATGCCGCCGCTCTGCACGCCACCGCTCCGCCCGCCGCCGCCGCGACTCTTCCTTCGCAGCGGCGTCAATGTCGAACTGCGGTGCTTCCGGTGGTGGAGGGAACTAGCCGGCGCCGGGGCGGTTCATCATTGCGCAGTGGTGTTCGAGCGATGAGGGCTGTGTTCGCGGTGGAGAAAGGGATGTCAGCGGCTGTGGTGGCTGCCATTGAGCCGGGGGGGGGCTTTTATAGACGCCGGTGGGAAGATAGCGCGGGAAAAGACCAGAAGCGGCGGGAAGAAAGCGCAGGAATGCGCGGTGGCGTGCGAATGCCGGCAACGCGTGGAGGCTGCGCAGCACCGACGAGACGTCTCGCTTGCCCCTCCGTCGCCATTAAGGCAAAGCTGCGACGCTTCATTCGTGTGCCAATAACTTTCGTCGCGACGTAGGCGACGGTTAGGTTCAAACTTGAATGTGCCACTAATGCGTCGGTCCCACCATGCCTCGTCTCGCTTTTCGTTGTGTCCGGTGTGACAGAGCATCCCCTGTGTAGCGGGGACGGGCTCAGGCCACTGGACACCGTATTGGACAAAAAAAAGCTTTGGGGCACGCGACTTTGAACGTTTTTTTGTCCGCGCGCCTCAAACCTCTTTGGGGAACATTTTGGGGAACGCGGCTGGAGATGGAGATGCTCTAAGGAGCCAGTGTTGCACGTATGCTCCGGTGGCTATTAGGGAAGCAAGTACAGCGAGACAAACATAGGAGCGGGTGCCGCGGAAGCCGGTGCCAGCGAAAAATGAATAGAATGTTGGGCCATCGCGTGTCCTGACCGGCGCCGGTGCTTCTCTCGTTTTCCCTCTCGGCGCCGTGCTCGTGTTTGTGGTCGAGGCCTCGGGATAAGGTGGGGATTAGGGTCCTACTGTCTCAGATCTGTGCGTGATACTTCGGCTGGCGCTTGCATTGTGCGATGTGGGATCGACGCGCTTGCCGTACAGGGCCACGCGAGAAACGAGAGGAGCTTCGGCATCTCCAACAACCGGGCTATGCAAACAAACGCTGAGTTTGTTTGCGTCCTCGTGACCCGAAATGCATCTGGGTCCTGCTCCAGTGGGGCAACGCAAAGTGACTGGACCGTTCGCGACGACATAAACCTATCCCAAATATGCGTCAGGTTTGCGTCTCCGCGGACGCGCCGTGGTCGCGCTGAGCGTCCTCATTTTCTTACCCGGTCCCGTAAGTCAGGGACAGCGAAATCGACCGCTTCGATTTGCTTCTTTTTCCCCTTCTTTGCTTGCTGCCCTAGTGCGACGCCATCACCCCAACCCCACCCGCCGTCCTCCCGCCGCAGCGTCACAGTACTCGCCGTCGGCTCCGTTGTCGCCGCGCGGGAGAGCAGGAGCGTACTCGGGGTTGGCTCCGGCGCGTACATGCTGGCTATTTTGGGGCCAAACGTTGCCTGTTGCGCCGCCCTTCCGCGCCGTCCACGACCTGTTCGGTCAATTGCGCCGGTAGGTTTCTTCTCCTGTTTTCGGCGCTATTGTGCGCGGCCATTCATCCACAGTTCGTACCCACACAGATGGACATTTGGCATATGGTGGAGAAGTTCCGCGCGGAGGTCGTTGACTCCTCTTCCGACGAGGAGTCCGATCAGTTGACGCAGACATTGGCAACTACTGCGGCCTCCATGATCCACGAGTTCTCCTCAAACCCGGGGCCGGTGCACCTGGGGTCTGCCAAGGGGCGCTCCAAAAACCTGCCGCGCAACAGAGTGGAAGGGAAGCTCCGGCTCCACAAGGACTACTTCCACCTCACCAATCCGGTGTTCCCGGAAAATTGTTCCGGCGCAGGTACATGATGTCAAGGGACCTGTTCTTGGTCATTCTACGGGGCGTTAGAAACTACGACCCCTACTTCCAATGCAGGCGCGATGCAACAGGTGCGCTAGGCTTCACCTCCTACCAAAAATGCTCCGCGGCTATTCGCATGCTCTCATATGGAATGGCTGTTGATATATTCGATGAGTATCTTCGAATGGGTGAGAGCACCTGCCTTGATGCCATGTACAGGTTTTGCTGAGCCGTGATTGCCGTGTTCGGACAGTATTACTGTAGGGAGCCAAATGTTGAGGAGACAAGGTAGCTCCTGGCTATCAACGAGTCTAGAGGGTTCCCAGAAATGATTGGCATCATAGATTGCATGCAGTTGGAGTGGAAGAACTGTCCATTTGGATGGCAGGGTCAGTACAGCGGGCATGAGGAGGGACAGACTATCATTCTTGAAGCTGTCATATCTCAAGATTTATGGATTTGGCATTCATTCTTTGGCATGGCCAGTTCCAACAATGGCATCAATGTGTTGCACCGATCACCAGTTTTCAATAGGCTCATGCAAGGCAAAGCTCCCCTGGTGAGCTACGAGATCAATGGAAATGAATATGACAAGCCATATTATCTTGCTGACGGCATCTTCCCTGACTGGGCCACACTGGTGAAGACTGTCCGTAATCCAAACTCCGAGAAGACGAGGAGGTTTGCCAAGATGCAAGAGGCTTGCAGGAAAGATGTGGAGCGTGGATTTGGTGTGCGCCAAGCTCGGTGGGCAATTGTCCGTCACCCGGCAAGAACATGGTCTCTGAAGACCATGCATGAGGTCATGACATGCTGCGTGATCATGCACAACGTGATCGTTGAGAACGAGCGTCCTGATGGCCGCAATGAGAACCACTGGGAATTCCAAGATGAACTAGTTGCGCCACTTCCTGGAGCTTTATCTTGGGAGAACTATCTACATATGAATGTAGAAGTCACTGACGAGAACGTGTGCAAACGGCTGCAGACAGATCTGATTGAGCATCAGTGGACATTGGCTGGCCATGAAGACCATGCCTAGAGGAATACTATCTAATTTTCATGTTGACTTTTCAAAATTTGAATGTAATAACTATGACTTCGTTGAAACTCTTTATTTTGTTGTTTGCGAACTTCATAATTCATGCGAACGCGGAAATGCGTCAGGCCGCTGGAGGCACCCCCATGCGCAAACGGA
This sequence comes from Lolium rigidum, assembly GCF_022539505.1. Classification (NCBI taxonomy): domain Eukaryota; kingdom Viridiplantae; phylum Streptophyta; class Magnoliopsida; order Poales; family Poaceae; genus Lolium; species Lolium rigidum. The sequence continues at coordinate 45,260,533 of NC_061510.1, read as the reverse complement.
CGCGCGGACAAAAACGGTCTTTCTCGCGTCCGCTGCACGACGCAAACGGACGCTCGTGGACACCAAAATGCGTCAGGCCGCTAGAGATACCCTAACTAAACCAGCCCAAAGCAAATTGCATTGCGTTGCGTCCGCAATGCGCCCGCTCGTGCCCCCATGTACCATGATTATGGATGCAAGTGGTAACAAGCCGTCCGCGGCGCTGCAAATTTGGGCCATTTAACTTCATATGCGGGCTCCCACAGAAAATTAATGTAAAAAACAACGTATGCGGGCTGGCCCACAGTTGCCGCATAGTGATGCGTAAGGCACGACCAAAGGATTAGGTCTTCCTCCATGAGCGACGCGGCGAGCTAGAGCGACCAAGATAGGATAGGTCTTCCTCCACAACCAGAGTGCCGCCATGGAACATGCCCGGGGGAATGACTTTTTTCAGATGGCTAAGGACCATATACAGCTCTGGCTGAGAACCTACCTCACCAAGCTCTACTACGTGTAGTGCTGCTTTTCAGATGTTGGTTGCATATTTTGAAGTAGCTAGGATTTAATGAACATTGATGCCAAAGCATGTATATTGTGTGAGGTGCTATATGCTAAGCCCTCAGACGATCATGAACCTACGATGATGCGGGTGGTGATACGTCCCAAACGTATCTATAATTTCTTATGTTCCATGCTACTTTTATGATGATACTCACATGTTTTATACACATTATATGTCGTTATTATGCATTTTCCGGCACTAACCTATTGACGAGATGCCGAAGAGCCGATTCTTTGTTTTCTCGCTGTTTTTGGTTTCAGAAATCCTAGTAAGGAAATATTCTCGGAATTGGACGAAATCAACGCCCAGGGTCCTATTTTCACACGAAGCTTCCAGAAGACCGAAGAGGATAAGAAGTGGGGCCACGAGGCGGCCACACACTAGGGCGGCGCGGCCTGGGCCTTGGCCGCGCCGGCCTGTTGTGTGGGGCCCTCGTGTGGCCCCCTGACCTGTCCTTCCGCCTACTTAAAGTCTTCGTCGCGAAACCCCCGCATGCGAGAGCCACGATACGGAAAACCTTCCGGAGACGCCGCCGCCAATCCCATCTCGGGGGATTCGAGGAGATCGCCTCCGGCACCCTGCCGGAGAGGGGAATCATCTCCCGGAGGACTCTTCATCGCCATGATCGCCTCCGGATTGATGTGTGAGTAGTTCACCCCTGGACCATGGGTCCATAGTAGTAGCTAGATGGTCGTCTTCTCCTAATTGTGCTATCATGCTCGATCTTGTGAGCTGCCTATCATGATCAAGATTGTTTGTTTGTAATCCTACATGTTGTGTTTGTTGGGATCCGATGGATATTGAATACTATGTCAAGTTGATTATCAATCTATCATATGTGTTGTTTATGTTCTTGCATGCTCTCAGTTGCTAGTAGAGGCTTTGGCCAAGTTGATACCTGTGACTCCAAGAGGGAGTATTTATGCTCGATAGTGGGTTCATGCCTCCATTCAATCTGGGACAGTGACAGAAAGTTCTAAGGTTGTGGATGTGCTGTTGCCACTAGGGATAAAACATCGATGCTTTGTCTAAGGATATTTGTGTTGATTACATTACGCACCATACTTAATGCAATTGTCTGTTGCTTGCAACTTAATACCGGAAGGGGTTCGGATGATAACATGAAAGTGGACTTTTTAGGCATAGATGCATGCTGGATGGCGGTCTATGTACTTTGTCGTAATGCCCTGATTAAATCTCATAGTACTCATCATGATATATGTATGTGCATTGTTATGCCTTCTTTATTTGTCAATTTCCCAACTGTAATTTGTTCACCCAACATGCTATTTATCTTATGGGAGAGACACCGCTAGTAAACTGTGGACCCCGGTCTATTCTTTACATCTGAAATACAATCTATCGCAATACTTGTTCTTTACTGTTCTTCGTAAACAATCATCTTCCACACAATACGGTTAATCCTTTGTTCACAGCAAGCCGGTGAGATTGACAACCTCACTGTTACGTTGGGGCAAAGTACTTTGGTTGTGTTGTGCAGGTTCCACGTTGGCGCCGGAATCCCTGGTGTTGCGCCGCACTACACTCCGCCGCCATCAACCTTCAACGTGCTTCTTGGCTCCTACCTGGTTCGATAAACCTTGGTTTCTTACTGAGGGAAACTTGCTTCTATACGCATCATACCTTCCACTTGGGGTTCCCAACGGACGTGTGCTTTACGCGTATCAAGCTAAATTTCTGGCGCCGTTGCCGGGGAGATCAAGACACGCTGCAAGGGGAGTCGCCACTTCCAATCTCTTTACTTTGTTTTTGTCTTGCTTTATTTTATTTACTACTTTGTTTGCTGCACTAAAACAAAACACAAAAAAATTAGTTGCTAGTTTTACTTTATTTTCTGTCTTGTTTGCTTCTTATCTCAAAAACACACAAATAATTAGTTACTTGTTTTACTTTACTTTATTTAGTTTGCTTTACTTATCTTTATTACTGTTAAAATGAATACTCCTGAGAATACTAAGTTGTGTAATTTCACTAGTAAGGCATAATGGAAAACATCTGTGAGCTTTTTAAACTATTTCCTGAGTCAAGACATGAATGGTTTAATGCGAAAATTAAAAAACCTATGGAATCTTATTTGCATGCTAGTAGCAATGATATTAGTATGAACGCTTTGAACACCATTGTTGCTAATGATATGGAAAATACTAAGCTTGGAGAAGCTGGTTTTGATGAGCATGGCATTTTTAGTCCCCCAAGCATTGAGGAGAAAATTTTATTTGATGATACTTTGCCTCCTATTTATGATGATTATAATGATAGTGGTCTTTTGGTGCCGCCTACTATGGAGAGTAAATTTTATTATGATTATACTATGCCCCCTACACTTGATGAGAATAATAATGATAGCTACTTTGTTGAATTTGCTCCCACTACAACTACTAAAATTGATTATGCTTATGTGGAGAGTAATGATACTTTTATGCATGTGAATAAGAATGCTTTATGTGATACTTATATTGTTGAGTTTGTTCATGATGCCACTGAAAGTTATTATGAGAGAGGGAAACATGGTTATATGCATCTTAATAATATTAAGTTTCCCCTCTTTGTGTTGAGAATCTTGAAGCTACTCGTGTTTTATCTTCCTATGCTTGTCACTTTGCTCCTCATGAATTTATTTGTGTACAAGATTCCTTTTCATAGGAAGTGGGTTAGACTTAAATGTGTTTTGAATTTGCTTCTTGATGCTCTCTTTTGCTTCAACTCTTATATCTTGGGAGTGCATCATTAAAATTGCTGAGCCCATCTTAATGGCTATAAAGAAAGAACTTCTTGGGAGATAACCCATGTGTTTATTTTGCTACAGTACTTTGTTTTATATTTGAGTCTTGGAAGTTGTTTACTACTGTAGCAACCTCTCCTTATCTTTATTTTATTGCATTGTTGTGCCAAGTAAAGTCTTTGATAGTAAAGTCAATACTAGATTTGGATTACTGCGCAGGAATAGATTTCTTGCTGTCACGAATCTGGGCAGAATTCTCTGTATGTAACTCAGAAAAATCTGCCAATTTACGTGCGTGATCCTCAGATATGTACGCAACTTTTATTCAATTTGAGCATTTTCATCTGAGCAAGTTAGGTGCCCCTGTAAAATTGATCTTTACGGACTATTCTGTTTTGACAGATTCTGCCTTTTATTTCGCATTGCCTGTTTTGCTATGTTCGATGGATTTCTTTGTTCCATTAACTTTCAGTAGCTTTGTGCAATGTCCAAAAGTGTTAAGAATGATTATGTCACCTCTGAATGTATGAATTTTCAAATATGCACTAACCCTCTAATGAGTTTGTTTCGAGTCTGGTGTGGAGGAAGTTTTCAAGGGTCAAGAGAGGAGGATGATACAATATGATCAAGAAGAGTGAAAAGTCTAAGCTTGGGGATGCCCCCGTGGTTCATCCCCGCATATTTTAAGAAGACCCAAGCATCTAAGCTTGGGGATGCCCAAGGCATCCCCTTCTTCATCGACAACATTATCAGGTTCCTTTAATGAAACTATATTTTTATTCAGTCACATCTTATGTGCTTTGCTTGGAGCGTCTGTTTGCTTTAGTTTTTGTTTTGTTTGAATAAAGTAGGATCCCACAATCCTTTATATTGGAGATATTATGCTCCGCTGTTTCGTATGAACACATGTGTTCTTAGCTTTATCTTTAATGTTCATTGCGAAAGTTGAACTACCTCATTCATTGATATATGGTTGGAAACGGAAAATGCCGCATGTGGTAATTGGTATAATGCCTTGAATAATGTGATACTTGGCAATTGTTGTGCTCATATAGATCATGTTTAAGATCTTGCATCATGTACTTTGCACCTATTAATGAATAACTACATAGAGCTTGTTAAAATTTGGTTTGCATGATTGTTCTCTCTAAGTCTAGATATTTTCTGGTTGGGGTGTTTGAACAACAAGGAGACGATGTAAAGTCTTATAATGCTTACAATATGTTTATATGTGAGTCTTGCTGCACCGTTTTATACTTGAGTTTGCTTCAAACAACCTTGCTAGCCTAGCCTTGTATTGAGAGGGATTCTTCTCGTGCATCCAAATCCTTGAGCCAAAACTATGTCATTTGTGTCCACCATACCTACCTACCACATGGTATTTCTCCGCCATTCCAAAGTACATTACTTGAGTGCTACCTTTAAAATTTCTATTCTTTACCTTTACAATATATAGCTCATGGGAGAAAATAGCTTAAAAACTATCGTGGTGAAGAATATGTACTTATGTGTCTTATTTGTTAGTAAGTTGCTTGTTGAGTGGTAACCATGTTTCTGGGGACGCCATCAACTTTTACCTTTGTTGAATATCATGTGAGTTGCTATGCATGTTCGTCTTGTCCGAAGTAAGGGAGATTTTCATGATCAAATGGTTTGAGTATGCATATTGTTAGAGAAGAACATTGGGCCGCTAACTAAAGCCATGAATCATGCTGGAAGTTTCAGTTTGGACATAAAACCTCAATCTCTTATGAGAATATTACTCGTTGTTGAATGCTTAAGCATTAAAAGAGGAGTCCATTATCTGTTGTCTATGTTGTCCCGGTATGGGTGTCTAAGTTGAAGAATGATCAAAATCGATAAATCCAATGCGAACTTTCTCCTTAGACCCTTGTACAGGCGGCATAGAGGTACCCCTTTGTGACACTTGGTTGAAACATATGTTATGCAATGATAACCCGTGTTAATCCAAGCTAATTAGGACAAGGTGCGAGCACTATTAGTATACTATGCATGAGGCTTGCAACTTATAAGATGTCTTATACATAACTCATATGCTTTATTACTACCGTTGACAAAATTGTTTCTTGTTTTCAAAATGGAAAGCTCTAGCACAAAAATAGTAATCCATGCTTCCCTCTGCGAAGGGCCATTCTTTTACTTTATGTTGAGTCAGTTTACCTACTTCTTTCTATCCCAGAAGCAAACACTTGTGTAAACTGTGTGCATTGATTCTTACATGTTTACCTATTGCACTTGTTATATTACTTTGTGTTGACAATTATCCATGAGATATACATATTGAAGTTGAAAGCAACCGCTGAAACTTATATCTTCCTTTGTGTTGCTTCAATACCTTTACTTTGAATTTATTTCTTTATGAGTTAACTGTTATGCAAGTCTTATTGATGCTTGTCTTGAAAGTATTATTCATGAAAAGTCTTTGCTATATGATTCATTTGTTTACTCATTATCTTCATCATTGCTTTGAATCGCTGCATTCATCTCATGTGCTTTACAATAGTATGATCAAGATTATGATAGCATGTCACTTCGAAATTATCTTTGTTATCGTTTACCTACTCGAGGGCGAGTAGGAACTAAGCTTGGGGATGCTTGATACGTCCCAAACGTATCTATAATTTCTTATTTTCCATGCTACTTTTATGATGATACTCACATGTTTTATACACATTATATGTCATTATTATGCATTTTCCGGCACTAACCTATTGACGAGATGCCGAAGAGCCGCTTGTTGTTTTCTCGCTGTTTTTGGTTTCGAAATCCTAGTAAGGAAATATTCTCGGAATTGGACGAAATCAACGCCCGGGGTCCTATTTTCACACGAAGCTTCCGGAAGACCGAAGAGGATAAGAAGTGGGGCCACGAGGCGGCCACACACTAGGGCGGCGCGGCTCGGGCCTTGGCCGCGCCGGCCTGTTGTGTGGGGCCCTCATGTGGCCCCCGACCTGCCCTTCCGCCTACTTAAAGTCTTCGTCGCGAAACCCCCGCACCGAGAGCCACGATACGGAAAACTTTCCCGGAGACACCGCCGCCGCCAATCCCATCTCGGGGGATTCAGAGATCGCTTCTCCGGCAACCCTGCCGGAGAGGGGAATCATCTCTCGGAGGACTCTTCATCGCCATGATCGCCTCCGGATTGATGTGTGAGTAGTTCACCCCTGGACCATGGGTCCATAGCAGTAGCTAGATGGTCGTCTTCTCCTAATTGTGCTATCATGCTCGATCTTGTGAGCTGCCTATCATGATCAAGATCGTTTCTTTGTAATCCTACATGTTGTGTTTGTTGGGATCCGATGGATATTGAATACTATGTCAAGTTGATTATCAATCTATCATATGTGTTGTTTATGTTCTTGCATGCTCTCCGTTGCTAGTAGAGGCTCTGGCCAAGTTGATACTTGTGACTCCAAGAGGGAGTATTTATGCTCGATAGTGGGTTCATGCCTCCATTAAATGCGGGACGATGACGATGAAAGTTCTAAGGTTGTGGATGTGTTGTTGCCACTAGGGATAAAACATCGATGCTTTGTCTAAGGATATTTGTGTTGATTACATTACGCACCATACTTAATGCAATTGTCCGTTGCTTGCAACTTAATACCGGAAGGGGTTCGGATGATAACCTGAAAGTGGACTTTTTAGGCATAGATGCATGCTAGATGGCGGTCTATGTACTTTGTCGTAATGCCCTGATTAAATCTCATAGTACTCATCATGATATATGTATGTGCATTGTTATGCCTTCTTTATTTGTCAATTGCCCAACTGTAATTTGTTCACCCAACATGCTATTTATCTTATGGGAGAGACACCGCTAGTAAACTGTGGACCCCGGTCTATTCTTTACATCCTGAAATACAATCTACTCGCAATACTTGTTCTTTACTTGTTCTTCGTAAACAATCATCTTCCACACAATACGGTTAATCCTTTGTTCACAAGCAAGCCGGTGAGATTGACAACCTCACTGTTACATTGGGGCAAAGTACTTTGGTTGTGTTGTGCAGGTTCCACGTTGGCGCCGGAATCTCTGGTGTTGCGCCGCACTACACTCCGCCGCCATCAACCTTCAACGTGCTTCTTGGCTCCTACTGGTTCGATAAACCTTGGTTTCTTACTGAGGGAAACTTGCTTCTATACGCATCATACCTTCCACTTGGGGTTCCCAACGGACGTGTGCTTTACGCGTATCAGTGGTACTATTACGCCCTTTTTTGAAGTGGTGGTAGAATGACACCAAAGCAGCTAGACTGATCGCTAAGATCACACTAGCTGGTAGGATGAACAACTCGGATGCTTTGCCTATATGATCCTGCTTGGTTATGTTACTTGCTCCATGTTCTAAACTTGACATTGTCTCTTGCTTATATGATCAGGCATCCTTGATTTAGTACCTTTGTTCTATTTTGGTAGAAATACAACTGGTACTGGGTGTTCTATGGAAAAGTACCAGGAATCTACATAAGTTGGGATGATGTTAGCCCAAAAGAAGCTTACTTCTAGTTGTTAGCAGAACAGTCAGGCTACTTTCACATCCCACGATCGTAGGACATGTTGTTCCCAGGATCAAGAACATGGAGCACAAAAGATCGAAGGTCAGGGTGACAAGGTATTAACTTGTCAATGCCTACGGATTGTAGACTAGGGTTTTAGTTAGATGTAGAGGGCAAGTAGATCTCGAAGGTTTCAGCCGAAAAGTACTCGACGAATATAAAACTAGGGTTGTGTTGACAGTAGATTCGATGCTTTCTTTGTCCCTCGACTCCCCTTTATATAGGAGGTGGAGCCGAGGGATTCGTATTGTACAAGTTACAGAGTCCGGGAGGGTTTCTAACTCATCCCGCAAGATTACAAACATCATCTCCTAATACAACTCTAGCTTTCCTTAATAACAACTTGGGCTTCCGATTCTTCTTATTCTTCGAGTCATGGGCCTTTAGTAAACCCCGGGTACTATCTTCGGCAGGCCCATTGGGGATGCCTATGTCAGTAGCCCCCGAGATTTTGCTTGAATCGCAGAGTCAGGGAAAATCTCCACTGTTTATATTTACTCTATAACTTTAAACTTCTCTATATTTCTTCATACGAATTTCTATATTGTACAGGGATAATGGTAATTGGGGCTAGTTCATCTGACGGATCAGGTACTAGTTAACTGCTCTAGTGGCAATCCGCAAAAACCTACTTCAAGATCACGTCCCCGGACATGATCTCGGGATACTGGTGTAAACTTCAACAGGTGCCGCTTAAGGTCTTACCATTCTGTCGAGTCCCAGTCATATTTTATTGGGTACCTAACGCGTCCGTTAGGATTTTTCTTCGTATCTGTTGATACGGATAAAAGTAGCTAACCGACGTCAGAGACGGCGCCACGCCACTCAGAATGGATCTGGGGTCTTACCTTCGCAAAGTTTTGCGGCATTCAGAAATTGTTCGCAACTTTGGCGTTCTGAGAATATATTGTCGAGTGCTTATTCGGCTGTTGGAATGGCACATTTTATTGAGTCAACGGATGACTTATATTGCTTTCCCGATGGGAGTATATGTAGAGTTACTTTAACTCGAAATATACTCTCTTGTTCTTCTATCTTGCTTTTTTTTTTTTATAATTTCATCGGGCACGCGAACAGCGTTCCCGATGGGAGTAGCCCCCGAGGCTACAGCCAAGAACTTGTGCTTGGGTGTAGGCTCCACATTTTATGCCGCTATATTTTCTTTCTCTTCCGAAATTTTCAAATCTCTCGGGTGCGCGAACAGCGCTCCGATGGGAGTAGCCCCGAGGCTATGAGCAAATAATTTGTATTTGATCATAGGCTCACACCATATCTATTTTGTCTTTCTCAAACTTTTCATTTGTTTCGAAGTAGCCCCCGAGCATTTGGGCAAAAACTTGTATTTGATCAAAGGCTCCCGAAATAATCAATAATCTTTTGCTGTCGAATTTTTTTGTCATGCGTCTTTGTCGAAAATTCCTCTTGTCAAGGTGACATCATTGCTTACGATAGCCACGATTACTGTATCGGGAATATGCGAGAACCGCTTCTCTCTCTGCCTTGTGGGTCCAATTTTCCTATCCAATTGACACGTCATGCAAGTGGGGGACACACGTCGTCCGTTTTTTCCGGCACACGTACTGTATCGCCTGTCCGTTCACTTCTCAGTAAAAATCCGCTTTTACCCTTTGTCCACGTGTAGTCCATCTAGCCCGCAATTTCCTTCATCCAACGGTTGCGCCGATTCGCTGCACCTCTACTTAGGTCCATCTTCTTCTTCCTCTGGCACTTTCGCTCGCGCCGCACCTCTGTTCTTTCTTTACGAAAATTCTCCGCTGCGCCCAGAGCTCTTTGTGCTCCTTCACCCTTGCGCTCTTCTAATCCACGCTTGTTGATGCCGCCGCGCAAACTCACCAGGCACAGTACTCCAGAATCACAGATGGCTACGGAAGATCTGGGGAACTTGGAGTGGGAGAGATCCAAAATCTCTCAACAGGATATCAATATGCTGAAGAAGCTTGGCATCAGCGGGAAACAAGACGCGCTGCGCTTCCCCAAGGAAGAAAGCTACCCAACTCCGCCAATGCAATATCGGGTTAGTTTTGTCGACCACCTTATCCGTGGTCTTTCCGCCCCCATTCAAGATTTCCTTCGTGGGTTGCTTTTCATGTATGGACTGCAACTTCACCATCTTACTCCCAACTCCATTCTCCACATTTCTATCTTTATCACATTGTGTGAAGCTTTCCTTGGGATCCAGCCTAACTGGTCCCTATGGAAACGTATCTTTCTTTGTCGCCGTAATGGCTGATGACCCACAAGTATAGGGGATCGCGATAGTCTTCGAGGGTAGTATAACCCAAATTTATTGATTCGACACAAGGGGAGGTAAAGAATACTTATAAGCCTTAACAACTGAGTTGTCAATTCAGTCGCACCTGGAAAAGCACTAGTAACGAGGGGTGATGTGAAAGTAGCGAGTAATATGAGA
>NC_061510.1:45235049-45250135 GCF_022539505.1 Lolium rigidum | reverse complement strand
TGACACATTCATGTGGGCTGGCACATTGTTGAGAACTAAACAAAATGCAAAAATAGGCTCAAAGTCGGCTTTTACTTATGCATCAGCTGATGGCCAAAAAGAAAAAAAAACAGGAAAAATCCATACGAGCGACCGAACGAGCCCTATAAAATTAATTTCCATAAAAGTGAACTGTTCTTTTTCGGTGAGGCCAGTGACCGACTTGTTCGGATGTGGTCCTGGCTCCTTTCAGATCAACTATCTTGGTATTCCGATTCATTGTCGGAGACTGACGTTGGCGGAGTGGAAACTCATCGAGGAAAGACTTCAGAAGTGTTTAAGTAGTTGGAAAGGAAAACTTGTTGTTCCTTGGGGAGAGATTAGTTCTCATAAATGTAGTACTTACGAATATGGTACTCTATATGATATCTTTCTTCCATCTACCAAAAGTAATCTTGAATAGATTAGACTATCTACGTTCAAGATTCTTTTGGCAAGGGGACAGTGAGAAGAAGAAATATCGGTTAACTAAATGGAGTGTTGTATTCCGTCCAAAAGATCAAGGTGAACTTGGTGTTCATGATCTTGAAGTTAAGTAGGAAAATGGCTGGCTAGGTTATTAACTAAAGATGGTATATGGCAACAACTTTTAAGAAAAAGTATGTGGGCTCAAAAGCTCTATCTCAGGTATTTTGAAAATCCAGAGACTCTCACTTTTGGGCTGGCATTATGGCAACTAAGAAGCACCTTTGCCCTTTTGGTTCGTTCTCCATAAGGAATGGGTGGAGATTAGGTTCTGGGAAGATAGATGGTTGGGAACAACCATTTTTCGGGAACAATATCCAGCTTTATACAATATTGTTCCTTATAAGAGAGACATCTTGCAGAAGGTTATGGAAACTTCTCCTCCCTCCATGATGTTTAGGCGTGACCTAATTGGCTCCCGGCTGACTAGTTGGAACGAATTGCTACAGAGGTTAGCTTCAATACAACTATCTCAAGGGACTGATGAATTCCGATGGAACTTCACCAAGAACGGGGTTTTCTCGGTCAATTCATTGTATAGGGCGCTTACCATTCCTAGTCAACCGGTTATCAATAATAAATACATTTGGAAGATGAAGATACCACTGAAGACGAAAGTTTTTTGCATGGTACCTTCGTCGCGGGGTGATTTTAATCAAAGATAACCTTGTTAAACGCAACTGGCATGTTGTAAAAATGTGTTTTCTACCATCAAGATGAGATAATAAAACATCTTTTTTTTCAACTGTAGGTTTGCTAGATCTATACGGTCAATTATTCAGATGGGATCTATCTTATACCCGCCTCGTAGCATTGCAAATATATTTGGAAATTGGGTAGATGGGGTAGATACTAGGTATAAAATGCTTATCAGAGTTGGCGTGATTGCAGTCGTATGGATGCTATGGCTATGTAGAAATGACAAGGTTTACAATGACAATAATTCTTCTCTCATGCAGGTCATTTACCGATGTACGGCTTTGCTCCGTTCATGATCACCACTTCAGTGCTTGAAGGACCGAGACCTCTTTATGAAGGTGTCTACACGGTTGGAGAACACGGCTAAGGAGTTTATTTCCCAACATGGGTGGCTGCATATTAGGCGGACTGAAGCCAACGAAGCATAGTCTAGTTTGGCTCTTTCGATCGACCTTTTATATTTTATTTGTTCAGACTTGATACTGGAACGGCTGTGTGCATCTTAGTTATATGTAGAGGTTGGGTGTAATGCTTGAATTTTAAGTAATAAAGCGCAATTTATCGAAAAAAATAAAATACGATTGTATGGGCGTCCATGGATGGTACTCCAAGAGTATAATTGATGGTCACTGTATAGGCCCGTGATACAAGCCAACCTCATGGTCATCCGTTGCATGTCACCGTGTGACATGCGGTTTAAATCCAAATTTAAATATTGCGAAAAAATCTAAAAAATCATGCATATTCAGAACACATATTAAGATAATCTCTAAAAATTTCAGATCAAAATTTGAAACATACATCGAGAAACAAAAAAAAGAGAAATCTGTCATAAATAGTTCCCGAATTCAAATCTGAGTTTCATTGTAGACTATTCATATCTGAGTTTCTCTTTTTTGTTTCTCGATGTATGTTTCGAATTTTGATCTGAAATTTTTAGGGGTTATCTTAATATGTGCTGTGAACATGCATAATTTTTTTCAGATTTTTTTTTGCAATGTTTAAATTTGAATTTAGACCGCATGTCACCGCGCGGTGACATGCAAAAGGTGCATGTCACCTGATCTGTATCCTATCCGTGCGCGCGCGTCACTCAGCATCCGTGATGTACGCGCGTTGCCCTCTGGCCAACCACCTGATCGTTCGGCTTAGGTGGCACCTCAAGTGCGCTGAAAAAAGGTTAGCAGTTTTAGCTCAATGACAACAGTAAAAAGAAGAAAGCCAAAATTAACATAACTCAAATGAGAAAAGGTTCGTCAGCAAGGCGATTGTTCCAGCAAAAATCGAGGCGGGGCATGTTGGGAATACGCGGCTCATACTTGAGAAGCTTGGGAACCCATGTGGAAGTTTAGCTGACGCCCTTCGTGGGAATTGAAGAAATGTTGGAGGTATATACAGTAGTTTTCGTTGAGAACGCTAATGGAGTACATAAATTGCGTGAACTATATATATTTTAGAAGAAAATTCTACATAGTAGATATTTTATATGTTTGATGGCTTACAGTGCACGCAACAGGAGGTTGAAGAACTTATATGATGTTTTCCACATGTAAGTATCATCACCTGGTCATTAACAATCCATACAAATACTAGGTTGGGGGTAAGATTAAGCAGAAAATATCATAGCCACCTCAACCCTACAGTCATAATACATGACCTAACACAATCCAAAGTGAAGCATATATTTCATTATACTTTTCACGAAAATGGATAAAATGGTATACTAGATGATGTACTTGTCAATCTTGGTAGTGATCAAGCAAATGTTTTTTGGGTGCCGCATGATAGAAGCTTAAATGGATATTAATTGAAAAACTATCCATAGTAATAAGTAAACAATTACCTTTCTAGTTGCAATTACATCGAAAATAAATTTCTAAGTCCATTTCAAACATGGGAATTTTAATATTTACGCAAAGTGGTTGAGTAATGTGTCATTCTCTCTAAAAAAGGTAAACAAGTCTAATGGAAGTGCACCAAACCTACACGTATACATGTATATAAATAAGTCAGGAAAATCATTGGATGCATGAACAACTAAAGTTTCAAAACAAATACATGATATATTTAAACTTATATAGTTCCCTAATATAAGATCAGAAAAATCAGTGGGCTACTTGAAAGCCAAAATGAGTTAAGGGATGTAAGCACCATTTACCACCATAGTCTTTTGTTTTACCCAAATGTAGCTGTTTGCTAAAGTATGTTCTAACTGTGAGGCATGCATGCTATAACACACTCTCTCCTCGTCAATGTAGACTTGGCGTCATTTGCGTACGTCTTTAATTTACATTCTTCTAAATCTCATTTGAAATGCGTCTTTTGAAACCAAACATGAGTGATCATTTAATCAAAGGAAGATAATGTATCACTTCAATGTCATGTTTTTCTATTTTTGAAATTCTTTGTATTCGTTCATTTTGACATTCATGCGACTCAAAGAGACCCTTAGAAAAACAAATTACTCGTACCAAGATATTTGAGTGTATGTAATTGATTCTCTAACTTCAACTTCAAACTAAGCCAGCATCATCAGCATCATCGAACACACCACCCAAGATCAAGAACAGCTACAAGTGGTTCCCGTATTTCAGGGTGAGTACAAAATCATGTTCGTTCTACTTATCAGATGTGTGGTACTGTCAGAAACATGATTGTGTGCTAATTTTTTGACAGGATTGCATTGGAGCTATTGATGGTACTCATGTGACTGCAAAGGTACCAAGATCAATGTCTGCAGTATTCCGCGGGAGGAAGCACTACACCAGCCAGAACGTGCTAGCAACTGTGGATTTTGATATGAGGTTCACATACGTGCTTGCTGCGTGGGAGGCCGGGTTCAGCTCATGATGTGAGCATCCTGGCCGACAACTTGTTAAGGCCTGATGGGTTGAAAATCCCTGAGGGTAAGCTCTACATTGGAGATGCTGGATATGCATGCTGACCTGGTATTCTACCTCCCTTCAGGAAAACAAGGTACCACCTCAACAAGTTCTCTCCCAAGCACCGACCTTAGAATGCGAAAGAGTTGTTCAATCTGAGACACTCAAGACTTAGAGTCATCATTGAGAGGGTCTTTGCTGCATTGAAAAACAGGTTCAAGGTCCTTGACCAGAAACCGTTCCACACTTTAACACTCAAGTAAAGTTGGTCCATGCTTGCTGCATTCTTCACAACTGGATCCTAGGTTGGGGCAAGGATGAGTTCTTCGAAGAGGTTATCACTTTTGATGAAGTAGAGACCGGCCATGGCATGGATGCGGGCGACAATGAAGCCTGGAAGGAGAAGAGGCAAGAGTGGGCAGACGCAATGTGGGAAGCCAGAGGCAACACCACCATCTGAGAAGAAGAAGTGAAGAAGTGAAGAGGTGAAGAATAAGAACCCCCTTTGATCCCCTATTTATCATACCCAATTTGATTCCCGTATGTTGAACTACCCCGTGATGATAAAGTGTCATTCGTAGTAGCCAGGGAGCATCGTTATGAAGTACCATTCGTAGTAGCTAGGGCTGATTTCGTGAAATGCTAGTTTCGTTATTCTGCAACTGTCATGAATTGATTTCTGTGTGATGGAAGGTGATAGCATGGTAAGGCTACCAGTTGTAGAGAAGAGGTGACCTTAGGCATGCCTGGATGGTACCGAACAACCGTAATCTCATCCCCATCGAGATTTAGGGTTGGCTGCTGCCAAACAAAGAAAAAGGTCTTTTTGGTCCAAACCATGCAGCCCGACCTACCAAACAACAGGCCAATTCCTGCCGGTGGCTCGTTCTGGACGCGTAGGTGCCCTCGCAACACTGCGCTAGTGAGCCACGATTCGGGCCCAACCGTGATTTACGGGACCGCGGGAAAGAATTTGAGGGAGGGACGGGGCACACATCCAAAAAAAAAATGCGCCTCTAAAATTGTGAAGAACATTTCCCAAATGAACAATATGTAAGAAAAAATGGTAACATTTAGATTCAATACATATATCAAATGTACAAGATTGTAATAAAAATAGTTCACAGCATGCGAGAAGTCTTACATGATTGAATATGGCAATCACCTACGACCAACGGTGTTGAAGAAGGTACGGTCTTTTTTGATTCATGTTTCTCGAAAAGTAATCGTAATTTGGCTATTCCTCCTCATTTCTACACAAGTGAAACATTCAAATATATAAGTGACTTCATTTCTACACGTGTCAAAGTACTAATTTTAACATTAGTGTAGAGAATAGCTGAAATGCTGAATTTAAGTCTTAAACACTTAAGAGTAGCACATGGAAATAGAAACAGAGATTGCAGAATAGGAAGGCAGGAGCAGACGCGGACATGCAGAACTGATGTGGCTGTGTAGAACTGTGACGGCCGGCGGGAAGATCCGGGGACTGCGGGATCGCAACACTGGTGGTCGGCGCCTCGGCGGCCAAGCCCAAGCCAGCAATGGTGGCAGGCCCGAAAAAAAAATCCAGAATTTCTGGGTGCCCCCCCCCCCGCTGCGTCCCCCATGTACGGTTGTGCATGCAATGAAATGCGGCACACCTACCGACCACCTCGTCGTTTAGGTGGACCGTCAAGTACACTGGAAAAAATATTGCTAGTTCTCGGCTAGCTGATATCTGTAGAACCTCAAATCCACAGATCTTCATCGCGATTCTTGTGATTTATGAATTGCAATAGAATTTTTAACTATGATTTTAAGTTGTAATTAGAGTTGCAACTGAGACTTTGTAGTTGTAATTGGAGTTGGAACTCCGATTTTTTATTTAAAATTTAAATTGTAAGTGAGATTTTTCCAGCTGCAGGTCGAGCTGTAACTGGGGTTTCAAAATTGCAAAGCAATCATGAAATTGACATCACTAAGTTAATTCTCAGTAAACCGAGAACAAGTCGCACCCTTAAAAAAGCTAGGCGCTAAAGCTCAATGGCAACGGTACAAAGAAGACACTAAAAAATAACATTGCTGAGAACATAAAGGTTAATCAACATGGAGATTAACTCCCAATCATCGCCGTAGCATTTTGAAAAATATGTGGCTCATACTTGAGTAACTTGGCTGATTATGTAGAAATTACAGGGAAAATTCACTTTGGCTCATAAGTGAAGATGCACCCATTGTACAGAAAACATATTTTCAAAATGTCTCTAAATATTCTGGAAAAAATATACAAGTGTACATCAAGACATTATATGTTAGCACACAAACTTAAAAAGATAACTTTTGTGCTCCAATATATGTTTCCACGAAGACAATTTGTTTATCTTTTTTTTTTTACATAGGGCATAAAAATGTTCGTAAAACTTTATGTGTAAATATAGAATATCTAGATGTACACCCGATAAATTTTGCCAGGACTTTTTGACATTTAAAAATGCATCTGAAAAAGTATTTTCCATAACAAGTGCATCAAGACAATGAGTCAAAATGTCATGCCCGAAATTACAAGATATTTGCTATGAATGTGCTGGAATAGTTTAGCTAACATCCTTCGTGGCAAGTGAAGGAATGTTAGAGGTGTGTACTTTCCATGGAAATCCTAGAGTGGTTTCTCTTGGGCAAGTATATAAACTAGACGAACTACATATATTTTAGTAGAGACCTCTATATAGGTTATATTTGGAACGTTTGATGGCTTAGAAGTGCCCACAACATTGATGTTGTATAACTTATGGAATGCTAGCTTACCACATGTTAGTACCACATCACATTGGCATCAATAATCCATACAAATAGTAGGTAGAGTAAGATTAGTTGGAAAGATTTTAGACAGATACTAAATAGTATATGTAGTCAACTAGTCATAATACATGAGCCAACGCCCATTCACCAAAGTGAAGCACAAAATTTAATGTTTTATTGTGAAAAGAATGGCTGCATGTGAAAACTAGATAAATATCATATCCGACAATTTAGTTTTGAATTTTGGTAATAACCAAGAAAATATTGTTTATGTCCCACATGTTATGTGGTTAAATTATTAATAGTTGAAAAACTAAGCAACGAGAAAAAATCATAAAAAATGTGTAGTAACATTTAAAGTTTGTGTTTATAGTCACTGTTAAGGAACTAACAAAGTAACAAGGTCCATTTTAAGCCCCATTCTTTTCAATAATAACAGAAAGTTGTTAAATAATGTGTCATCTTCTACAACATATGAGGAATTTGTGTTCGTCACTCATATGTATATATGCATGTACATAAACTATAGAGAAATCAAGGTAAATAAAAGCAACTAAGCGTTTGAAGTTTGAACAATAAAGTTATATGTTTAAACTTCCGTATTTGCGAGATTGAAAAACTCTTTTGACCTTGGATTTGGATCCATCTTTGTAAAGAATAAATGATGAGTAAGTCAGGAAGTAATTAACGATCATATTGTCTATTTCAATGTTTAAATAAACTAATAGATCAAGACTTCATACTCAATTTAATTCGAAAATTCTTATTTCTTGGCCAAACGAACAGTTTGATCCAAACCAGACAACATGGCCCTTATGTACGTTAAAATGTAGGTGCCATGGGCGATACACATTTTCGTTCAACGTATTATTACTACGTGGATGAGCTCCTTTTTTTAGGGGGGCGGATGAACACCTTTCTTGTTGATTTATCCCAAACTAGATGCATACTCAAGTTGGTGGCAACTAGGAAACCATCATGCAGGGCGCTTCATTCTCCCCCTTCTTGCTCTCAAGGCGCTATAGTACCTTGAGAGTGCTCCACCACTCACCGGGCCAATCCAAGGCCTTCTCCGCCAGAATAGCCAGCCGGAGAATGCTGAGGAGAGGCACCGGAGTACATATTCTTAGGTCTAGGGTCAGATCGAGTCTAGGTTTAGTTTGTTCCCAAGTTGAGTATGGCGAGATGCCGTTGAGGATTTGGTCGCCGGGAAGTCGAAGCTGCTTCCTAGGGCTGCTAGAGGTGGTGCTGCTTCCCATGGAGCTCCGATGGATGGAGCCGGAGATGGGTGGCAGCGGCGCCTCTGCGTCCTCCCCAATAAAGCTTGTCTGCTACTTCTTCGATGTGGTTGGCATCGCGGCGGTCATCTCTCTTTCGAGCCACCGTGGAGGTGGAGATGAAGAGGAGTTCCTTGGCAAGGCTGGCGGATCCAAGAACTGGCGTCCTGGAGCGTATCCTCCCCCTCGAGGCCCTCTCGATCCGTCGTTGGGGCTCGACGCCTCCACAAGGCCAAGTGGTTTGTCCCCGACCTTCTGGAGGTAGCCAACGACTGGATCTCATCCTCGGCCGGGAGTTCTCGAGCAAGCTGCTCCTGGAGCTCAGCGGAAACGCCTTGAGCTCACCGGCATCTGGTGGCGGTGAAGCCCCTGTCCTTGATTGCTTTTTTATTTTACTTGCTGGGGTGTTTTCTGTAAAAAAGACTTTATCTTCAAATCTTATGTTTCCTAGGGCAATAGACAACATAGGGCCTTTTTGTAACTTGTACCTGCCACGTGAGCTCCACCAGGGTCTCGACCCCTGCTGTGTTTTTAAAAAAGGAAACCATCATACCTATTAGATGCTTTGGAGGAAAATGAGGACTCCCCACACATCGTCAATCGCATCCTTGGATTGTAACATTTCTCTACGCTGTCGGTGTAGTGACGGGCAAGAGCGGTGTCGCTCCGGATTCTCTAACTTGCCATAGACAAGTTAGAGGCAAACAGTTCTCTAACTTGTGCTCATTTTCTACCGTTGGATTTAGATCTGATGGTGTAGAGCATGCGCTACAGTGGTAATAAACAGTACCGTGAACAGTGGACGCTACTGTTTCGTGTCCCTACACTACAGCATGTACAGTATTTCCAGTGATCTGGGTCCTTCACTTCTGATCTGACGGCTGTAAAAGCAAGTTAGAGAACTGTAGCACCGTGACTTGGTACTAGCAAGTTAGACAAGCCGCGCAGCGCGAGCACAGAAAGACACGGGCGCGTAATGGTGTCATGCTTCGAACGTTGACAAGAAAGGAAATTACATTGGCAGTAGAAGCGTGCTCCTTGTAATAAAATGCATAAATGTAATTAGTATTTGGTTGATGCTTTGGTAGAAGGAGCGCCTTGTAAACCGAAACAAAAAAAAAATGAAATTACAAGACTGGTAATCTGATATGGGCATTGCTTGGAGTAGTCGAAGGCAAAATGAACATGGCTATAATTTTGTGTAGTGTTGCTTGCTGGCACGGCTTGCTTGAAGTAGAGTAGGCTCTCTACATTTTGGGAAATCTGACCAAGCTCGTTGCACATTTACTAGGCCCGTACTGGTAGAGCGTAATGAAAAGAGGAAAGCATCTTCCGGCATGTCAATGAGTCGGCCAGGAGGAGGTCCATCATGGGAAGAGAGTGAGCACAGCGCAGCAAAAGCACATCGCAAGGGCCAAGGGGTAGTTGCGGAGGAACCCATCCAAGGATCGATCACCGCAATTCTGTGTGCCAAACCGTGGCCTGGAGAAAGCCAAGAGCGCGTTCAATTCGGCCGGCGTGCAAGAAGCTGAAAATGCAGCTTGCGGACAGGATACACCGATGTAGGAGGCCAAAGCCAGCTATGCGTCAGTGGGTGGCTGACTGGCTGTGTAGACGACTAGGATGCATATTCCCACGGCTCCGAAATAGCACGCTTGGTGGCATGCCCTACCGATCGCCGCCCACTCTCGATAAACGCCAGAGAGGAAAAGAAAAGCAGCCGGATGGAGAAACACTGCTTTTATGCAAAGCCAGGTGGAATGAAAAGGGAAAAGATGGACGATTTAGTGGAGGCACAGGCGCCCACCAAGCTAACTAAACCAGCCCAAAGCAAATTGCATTGCGTTGCGTCCGCCATGCGCCCGTTCGTGCCCCCATGAACCATGATTATGGGTGCAAGCGGTAACAAGCCGTCCGCGGCACTGCAAATTTGGGCCATTTAACTTCATATGCGGGCTCCCACTGAAAATTAATGAAAAAACGGCGTATGCGAGCCGGCCCGCAGTTGCCGCATAGTGCTGCGTAAGGCACCGCCAAAGGATTAGGTCTTCCTCCCTGAGCGACGCGGCGAGCCAGAGCGACCAAGATATGATAGGTCTTCCTCTACAACCAGAGTGCCGCCATGGAACATGCCCGGGGGAACGACTTTTTTCAGACGGCTGAGGACCATATACAGCTCTGGCTGAGAACCTACCTCACCAAGCGCTACTACGTGTAGTGCTGGTTTCAGATGTTGGTTCCATATTTTGAAGTAGCTAGGATTTGCTGAACATTGATGCCAAAGCATGTATATTGTGTGAGGTGCTACATGCTAACCCCTCAGGCGATCCCGAACCTACGATGATGCGGGTGGTACTATTACACCCTTATTTGAAGTAGTGGTAGAATGACACCATAGCAGCTAGTGTGATCGCTAAGATCACGCTAGCTGGTAGGATGAACAACTCAGACTATATGATCCTGCTTGGTTATGTTACTTGCTCCATGTTCTGAACTTTATTTAACATTGTCTCGTGCTTATATGACCAGGCATCCTTGATTTAGTCCCTTTGTTCTATTTTGGTAGAAATACAACTGGTACAGGATGTTCTACGAAAAAGTACGAGGAATCTACATAAGTTGGGATGATGTTAGCCCAAAAAAAGCTTACTCCCAGTTGTTAGCAGAACAGTCAAGCTACTTTCACATCCACGATCGTAGGACATGTTGTTCCCAGGATCAAGAACATGGAGCGCCAAAGATCGAAGGTTAGGGTGAAACAAGTAGGGTCAAGGACTTGATCATCGTCGAACTAGTGATCTGAATCATGTATTTCATCTTCTCGTAGGTGTCTGTCATCGTCGATAGTGATCTAGATCATGTGTAATACCCTAAACTCTGACCTGGTAGATGGTAAGCTCCCAAGTAGAGGTGCGTGGTGACCGTAACACACCATATGTTGCATCAACTCAATCTAAAATCCGAAATGTTGGCAACCAACCAAAGTAGGCTCAAATGGCGCGTTCATGTGGGCTGGCACGTTGTTGAGAACTAAACAAAATGCAAAAACAGGCTCAAAGTCGGTTTTTTACTTATGCAGTAGCTGATGGCCAAAAAGAAAAAAACAGGAAAAACCCATCCGAGCGACCGAACGAGCCCTATAAAATTAGTTTCCATAAAAATGAACTGTTCTTTTTTGGTGAGGCCAGTGACGATGCCAACCTTGTAATATCCCAGGTATTGGGGTTACAAAAATAGAGGAAACAGATGTGTGCATTGCATTCATGCATACAAAATCTGGGAAATTTTCGCGCTTTAAAGTAAAACAGTCACAGTAACTGAAGTTTCATTTGACCTTGGTGGAATTGAAGTAGCTCATCAAGTCAAGTGCTATAAACCTCAGTGTGACCTTTGTTAAAACCTTGTTTTGGGTAGAGATGATTTGATCTAAAGGGTTAGATCAAATGGAACTAAAATCAACACAACAACACTTTATTCAATGATCAATTACTTGATCTCATAAGAGATCATAAAATGGAATTCCTTGCCATAACCTATGAACATACATCTATTTGGAAATCAAGTAATAATAAAATGGAGAAACTATTCTGGACTTATCTTTTCCATGTCTTAAACTAATCCTTGATCTTATCATGAACCTCATTGTATTCATTCTATTTCAATCTTGGAAACAAGACAAGGAGATCAACTCTAGAAGTATATATTCTTCTCTATTACATATTATTATACATCAAACCTAAAGAGGTGTGAATGTACTAGGACGTCGCCTAGAGGGGGGGGGGGGTGAATAGGCGGTGTATAAAAACTTCTACTTGAGAGCTAAACTAGGTGGAATAAAACTACAAATGTTTACTAGTTTAGCTCAAAGCCTAACAACTAGGGGTTTGCCTAAGTGCTTCAATAAACTATGCTAGCATGATGAGCAACAAGATGATAACAAGATAGGTATAGCATTAAGCATGATAGATATCACAATGTAAAGCGCATAGGTAAAGGAGCTCGGGTTGAGAAGTAACCGGTGCACGAGGAGACAACGATGTATCCCGAAGTTCACACCCAAGGGTGCTACGTCTCCGTTGGAGCGGTGTGGAGGCACGAGACACTCCAATGAGCCACTAGGGCCACCGTATTCTCCTCGAGCCTTTCCTCCAAGGAGAAAAGCCTCGATCCACTAAGGGACCCTTGAGGGTGGTCACCGAACCCGTACAAGCTTGGGCAAACTCCCAAGTATCAAGCTTGAGGCAACTCCACAACACGGAGGCTCTCAAGTACAAGGCCACAAGAGGCTACAACACGCCACACCGGCGGCAAGGCCACCAAGACACCAACGCGCCACAACCGGCACCAAAACCACAAAGGCTACCACACTCCACTAAGGCAACAACGCCACTAAGGCTACCACACCACAAAGGCAACAACGCCACAAAGACGACAAGGCCACAAAGGCTACAAGGCCACAAAAGGCTACAACACCACAAAGGTAACAAGGCCACTAAGGCTACAACACCACCAAGGTCAACATGCCCTCTACGAGACCGAAACCCCGGAGAGAACCCAAACCGATGCACCTAATGCAATGGCTAAGAACACCACTAAGATGCCCAAGTTCTTCTCTCCCAAATTCCAACAAAGCTACAAAAGCTATTGGGGGAATAAGGGAGGAAGAACAAATATGAGGAGAAACACCAAGCAACTCCAAGATCTAGATCTAGCAAGATCCCCTCACTTGGAGAGGGATTCAATTGGTGAAGCTCTAGATCTAGATCTCCTCTCTCCTTTCCCCCAAAAATATGCAAGAAATAGTGGGGGGATCAAGAGGAGAAAGAAACAACTCAAGGTCAACAATGAAGGAGAGAGAATGGAGGGGAAGAAGTGGTTGGATCGGAGGTGGAAGAGAGGTATAAATAGGGGCTCCAAAATATAGCTGTTGGGCTGGAAAAACGGTCAGATTCGCGCCCGAGCGGTACTACCGCTTGTCAAAGCGGTACTACCGCTCGCGCGCAAACTGCGCGAAACTCAGGCAGAAAATCGGCCCAAACCGGAGCGGTACTACCGCTTATGCAAAAGAGAGCAAATCCAAATCGGGCGAGAGAGAGAGCAGCGGAGATGCAGCAAGGCAGAGCAGCGTGGCAGCGTGCGGCATGAGCGCATGTGGTAGAGCGGCGGGGCAGCAGCAGCTAGCAGCGTGGTGGGGCCAGGGGACAGCGTGGGGCCGGCGTAGCATAGCAGGAGCAAGCCAGCAGCAGGCGTGTAGGCCAAGCGCGGGCGAGCGCACGTGCACGCGCGGGTCAACGCCCTGGCGCGGCGATCGAGCGCAGCTCGCGTCGTTGGCGAGCGGGAGCGGGAGCGTGGCGCACGCCAGGCTGGGCCGTCCAGGGGGCAGCGGCGGCCCGTGGCGGGAGCCGGGTGATACGTCCCAAACGTATCTATAATTTCTTATGTTCCATGCTACTTTTATGATGATACTCACATGTTTTATACACATTATATGTCATTATTATGCATTTTCCGGCACTAACCTATTGACGAGATGCCGAAGAGCCGATTGCTTGTTTTCTCGCTGTTTTTGGTTTCAGAAATCCTAGTAAGGAAATATTCTCGGAATTGGACGAAATCAACGCCCAGGGTCCTATTTTTCCACGAAGATTCCAGAAGTCCGAAGAGGAAACGAAGTGGGGCCACGAGGTGACCACACAACAGGGCGGCGCGGCCCAAGCCCTGGCCGCGCCGACCTACTGTGTGGGCCCCTCGTGACGCCCCTTGACCTGCCCTTCCGCCTATTTAAAGCCTTCGTCGCGAAACCCCCAGTACCGAGAGCCACGATACGGAAAACCTTACTGAGACGCCGCCGCCGCCAATCCCATCTCGGGGGATTCAGGAGATCGCCTCCGGCACCCTGCCGGAGAGGGGAATCATCTCCCGGAGGTCTCTTCATCGCCATGATCGCCTCCGGATCGATGTGTGAATAGTCCACCCCTGGACTATGGGTCCATAGCAGTAGCTAGATGGTTGTCTTCTCCTCATTGTGCTATCATGTTAGATCTTGTGAGCTGCCTATCATGATCAAGATCATCTATTTGTAATGCTACATGTTGTGTTTGTTGGGATCCGATGAATATTGAATACTATGTCAAGTTGATTATCAATCTATCACATATGTTGTTTATGTTCTTGCATGCTCTCCGTTGCTAGTAGAGGCTCTTTCCAAGTTGATACTTGTGACTCCAAGAGGGAGTATTTATGCTCGATAGTGGGTTCATGCCTCCATTTAATCTGGGACAGTGACAGAAAGTTCTAAGGTTGTGGATGTGCTGTTGCTACTAGGGATAAAACATCGATGCTTTGTCTACGGATATTTGTGTTGATTACATTACGCACCATACTTAATGCAATTGTCTGTTGCTTGCAACTTAATACCGGAAGGGGTTTGGATGATAACCTGAAAGTGGACTTTTTAGGCATAGATGCATCCTGGATAGCGGTCTATGTACTTTGTCGTAATGCCCTGATTAAATCTCATAGTACTCATCATGATATATGTATGTGCATTGTTATGCCTTCTTTATTTGTCAATTGCCCAACTCGTAATTTGTTCACCCAACATCTGTTTATCTTATGGGAGAGACACCACTAGTGAACTGTGGACCCCGGTCCTATTCTTTACATCTGAAATACAATCTACCGCAATTGTTCTTTATTGTTCTTCGCAAACAAACATCATCATCCACACTATACATCTAATCCTTTGTTTACAACAAGCCGGTGAGATTGACAACCTCACTGTTACGTTGGAGCAAAAGTACTGTGATTGTGTTGTGCAGGTTCCACGTTGGCGCCGGAATCCCTGGTGTTGCGCCGCACTACACTCCGCCACCAACAACCTTCAGCGTTGTTGTGGGTATACTTTATGGGTATATCAACGGCATGGCCTAGATCCGGCAAA
>NC_061510.1:45224913-45234949 GCF_022539505.1 Lolium rigidum | reverse complement strand
TTATGGATGTGCTGTTACCACTAGGGATAAAACATTGATGCTATGTCCGAGGATGTAGTTATTGATTACATTACGCACCATACTTAATGCAATTGTCTCGTTGTTTGCAACTTAATACCTGGAGGGGTTCGGATGATAACCTCGAAAGTGGACTTTTTAGGCATAGATGCATGCTGGATAGCGGTCTATGTACTTTGTCATAATGCCCAATTAAATCTCACAATACTCATCATATCATGTATGTGCATGGTCATGCCCTCTCTATTTGTCAATTGCCCAACTGTAATTTGTTCACCCAACATGCTATTTATCTTATGGGAGAGACACCACTAGTGAACTGTGGACCCCGGTCCATTCTTTTACATCGAATACAATCTACCACAATTCTCGCTCTACTGTTTTCTGCGAATATCAGCATCCACACTATACATCTAATCCTTTGTTACAACAAGCCGGTGAGATTGACAACCTCACCGTTTCGTTGGGGCAAAGTACTTGGGTTGTGTTGTGCAGGTTCCACGTTGGCGCCGGAATCCCCGGTGTTGCGCCGCACTACATCTCGCCGCCATCAACCTTCAACATGCTTCTTGGCTCCTACTGGTTCGATAAACCTTGGTTTCTTACTGAGGGAAAACTTGCCGCTGTACGCATCACACCTTCCTCTTGGGGTTCCCAACGGACGCGTGTTGTACGCGTATCAAGCAGCATTTTCTGGCGCCGTTGCCGGGGAGATCAAGACACGCTGCAAGGGGAGTCTCCACAATCCAATCTCTTTACTTTGTTTTTGTCTTGCTTTATTTTATTTACTACTTTGTTTGCTGCACTAAATCAAAACACAAAAAAATTAGTTGCTAGTTTTACTTTATTTGCTATCTTGTTTGCGATCTCTATACCAAAAAAACACAAAAATTAGTTACTTGCATTTGCTTTACTTATTTCAACATGTTTCCTTTTAATTTTACTGTAAAAGATATACCTGTGGGACAAGGGTCTATAATTGGGAGAGATAATATAGAAGAATTTTTCACCCATGTTAGTATGCATGAAGATCTTAAAGATATACCTCTTGCAAAAGCTGTCCCTACTTATGAAGATGCCTCTATTTGTTTGGTACGCATGATGGAAGCTAGATTTATTAGTCTCAACCCCATGATACAACACATGTTTCTTACACTTTCTGATATGGAGAGGGGAGAGAAGAGAGATTTTGTTCTAACAGTCTTAGTGCGAGAATTTGCGGATATAGCTAAAGAAGCTAGAAAAGTTTTTAGTAAGCATGATAGGCTTGGTATGATCATCGATTTTAAAAGAACACTTGAGAAGATGGATACGGATAGAATTAAGTATACTAATAATGTTAATAATGGTGGGGAGATTAAAGCACCAATACCATGTAAGCTCCTAGCAATGCATGAGGCACTAGAAAATAACTATGCTTGGCTTGTTCCTGAAAATTTGTTTGATGAGAGTAGCAAGCCCAAGACTAATGAAAAGGGAGCCGCTGAAACTTATTTATCCAATATACTATGCATGGTTGAGAAAACTCCACACCCCGCTGTAGATGCTCCATCTTTCGATAATACTTGATACACACTTTCTGCGCCTATCTGAAAGGCGTTAAAGAAAAGCGCTTATGGGAGACAACCCATGTTTTTACTACAGTACTTTTATTTTATATTTGAGTCTTGGAAGTTGTTACTACTGTAGCAACCTCTCCTTATCTTAGTTTTGTGCATTGTTGTGCCAAGTAGAGTCGTTGATAGTAAGGTTCATACTAGATTTGGATTACTGCGCAGAAACAGATTTCTTTGCTGTCACGAATCTGGGCCTAATTCTCTGTAAGTAACTCAGAAAATTATGCCAATATACGTGAGTGATCCTCAGATATTCACTCAACTTTCATTCAATTTGAGCATTTTCATTTGAGCAAGTCTGGTGCCTCAATAAAATTCGTCTTTACGAACTGTTCTGTTTTGACAGATTCTGCCTTTTATTTCGCATTGCTTGTTTTGCTATGCTTGATGGATTTTTCGATACCATTGACTTTCAGTAGCTTTGTGCAATGTCCAGAAGTAGTAAGAATGATTATGTCACCTCTGAACATGTAAATTTTGATTGTGCACTAACCCTCTAATGAGTTGTTTTGAGTTTGGTGTGGAGGAAGTTTTCAAGGATCAAGAGAGGAGGATGATATAATATGATCAAGGAGAGTGAAAGCTCTAAGCTTGGGGATGTCCCGGTGGTTCACCCCTGCATATATCAAGAAGACTCAAGCGTCTAAGCTTGGGGATGCCCAAGGCATCCCCTTCTTCATCGACAACATTATCAGGTTCCTCCCCTGAAACTATATTTTTATTCCATCACATCTTATGTACTTTGCTCGGAGCGTCGGTTTGTTTTGTTTTTGTTTTGTTTGAATAAAATGGATCCTAGCATTCATTGTGTGGGAGAGAGACACGCTCCGTTGTTGCATATGGACAAATATGTCCTTAGGCTTTACTCATAGTATTCATGGCGAAGTTTCTTCTTCGTTAAATTGTTATATGGTTGGAATTGGAAAATGATACATGTAGTAATTGCTATAATGTCTTGGATAATGTGATACTTGGCAATTGTTGTGCTCATGCTTAAGCTCTTGCATCATATACTTTGCACCCATTAATGAAGAAATACATAGAGCATGCTAAAATTTGGTTCGCATAATTGGTCTCTCTAAGGTCTAGATAATTTCTAGTATTGAGTTTGAACAACAAGGAAGACGGTGTAGAGTCTTATAATGTTTACAATGTGTCTTTTATGTGAGTTTTGCTGCACCGGTTCATCCTTGTGTTTGTTTCAAATAGCCTTGCTAGCCTAAACCTTGTATCGAGAGGGAATACTTCTCATGCATCCAAATCCTTGAGCCAACCACTATGCCATTTGTGTCCACCATACCTACCTACTACATGGTATTTCTCCGCCATTCCAAAGTAAATTGCTTGAGTGCTACCTTTAAAATTTCTATCCTCTACCTTTGCAATATATAGCTCATGGGACAAATAGCCTAAAAACTATTGTGGTATTGAATATGTACTTATGCACTTTATCCCTTATTAAGTTGCTTGTTGTGCGATAACCATGTTCCTGGGGACGCCATCAACTACTCTTTGTTGAATATCATGTGAGTTTCTATGCATGTTCGTCTTGTCTGAAGTAAGGGAGATTTACCACTAAAATGGTTAGAGCATTGCATAATGTTAGAGAAGAACATTGGGCCGCTAACTAAAGCCATGATCCATGGTGGAAGTTTCAGTTTTGGACAAATATCCTCAATCTCATATGAGAAAATTAATTGTTGCTACATGCTTATGCATATAAGAGGAGTCCATTATCTGTTGTCTATGTTGTCCCGGTATGGATGTCTAAGTTGAGAATAATCAATAGCGAGAAATCCGATGCGAGCTTTCTCCTTAGACCTTTGTACAGGCGGCATAGAGGTACCCCTTTGTGACACTTGGTTAAAACATATGCATTGCGATGATAATCCGGGTAATCTGAGCTAATTAGGACAAGGTGCGGGCACTATTAGTATACTATGCATGAGGCTTGCAACTTGTAAGATATAATTTACATAACACATATGCTTTATTACTACCGTTGACAAAATTGTTTCTTGTTTTCAAAATCAAAGCTCTAGCACAAATATAGAAATCGATGCTTTCCTCTTTGAAGGACCTTTCTTTTACTTTTATGTTGAGTCAGTTCACCTATCTCTCTCCACCTCAAGAAGCAAACACTTGTGTGAACTGTGCATTGATTCCTACATACTTGCATATTGCACTTGTTATATTAATTTACATTGACAATATCCATGAGATATACATGTTATAAGTTGAAAGCAACCGCTGAAACTTCATCTTCCTTTGTGTTGTTTCAATGCCTCTACTATGAATTATTGCTTTATGAGTTAACTTTTATGCAAGACTTATTGATGCTTGTCTTGAAGTACTATTCATGAAAAGTCTTTGCTATATGATTCATTTGTTTACTCATGTCATTTACATTGTTTGGATCGCTGCATTCATTACATATGCTTACAATAGTATGATCAAGGTTATGATGGCATGTCACTCCGGAAATTATCTTTGTTATCGTTTACTCGCTCGGGACGAGCAGAAACTAAGCTTAGGGATGCTGATACGTCTCCGACGTATCGATAATTTCTTATGTTCCATGCCACATTATTGATGATATCTACATGTTTTATGCATACTTTATGTCATATTTATGCATTTTCCGGCACTAACCTATTAACGAGATGCCGAAGAGCCAGCTTGTTGTTTTCTCGCTGTTTTTGGTTTCAGAAATCCTAGTAAGGAAATATTCTCGGAATTGGACGAAATCAACGCCCAGGGGCCTATTTTGCCACGAAGCTTCCAGAAGACCGAAGAGGAGACGAAGTGGGGCCACGAGGTGGCCAGACAATAGGGCGGCGCGGCCCAGGTCTTGGCCGCGCGGCCCTGGCGTCTGGGCCCCTCGTGTGGCCCCTGACCTGCCCTTCCGCCTACAAATAGCCTTCGTCGCGAAACCCCCAGTACCGAGAGCCACGATACGGAAAACCTTCCAGAGACGCCGCCGCCGCCAATCCCATCTCGGGGGATTCAGGAGATCGCCTCCGGCACCCTGCCGGAGAGGGGATTCATCTCCCGGGAGGACTCTACACCGCCATGGTCGCCTCCGGAGTGATGAGTGAGTAGTTCACCCCTGGACTATGGGTCCATAGCAGTAGCTAGATGGTTGTCTTGTCCTTATGTGCTTCATTGTCGGATCTTGTGAGCTGCCTAACATGATCAAGATCATCTATCTGTAATACTATATGTTGTGTTTGTTGGGATCCGATGGATAGAGAATACTATGTTATGTTGATTATCAATCTATGTGTTGATTATGATCTTGCATGCTCTCCGTTATTAGTAGAGGATCTGGCCAAGTTTTTACTCTTAACTCCAAGAGGGAGTATTTATGCTCGATAGTGGGTTCATGCCTCCGTGAATCTGGGGGAGTGACAGAAACCTCTAAGATTATGGATGTGCTGTTGCCACTAGAGATAAAACATTGATGCTATGTCCGAGGATGTAGTTATTGATTACATTACGCACCATACATAATGCAATTGTCTGTTGTTTGTAACTTAATACTGGAGGGGGTTCGGATGATAACCTGAAAGTGGACTTTTTAGGCATAGATGCATGCTGGATAGCGGTCTATGTACTTTGTCGTAATGCCCAATTAAATCTCACAATACTCATCATATCATGTATGTGCATGGCCATGCCCTCTCTATTTGTCAATTGCCCAACTGTAATTTGTTCACCCAACATGCTATTTATCTTATGGGAGAGACACCACTAGTGAACTGTGGACCCCGGTCCATTCTTTTACATCGAATACAATCTATCGCAATACTTGTTCTACTATTTTCTGCAAACAATCATCATCCACACTATACATCTAATCCTTTGTTACAGCAAGCCGGTGAGATTGACAACCTCACTGTTTCGTTGGGGCAAAGTACTTGGGTTGTATTGTGCAGGTTCCACGTTGGCGCCGGAATCCCTGGTGTTGCGCCGCACTACATCTCGCCGCCATCAACCTTCAACGTTCTTCTTGGCTCCTACTGGTTTGATAAACCTTGGTTTCTTACTGAGGGAAAACTTGCCGCTGTACGCATCACACCTTCCTCTTGGGGTTCCCAACGGACGCGTGCTGTACGCGTATCAGTACTCTCAAGTTCAGTGTGCCATCCTGTGCTGTCTGGAATCCGATCTTCAAAAACGTTTTGAGCACCACGATCCTCATGAGTTGATGAATGAGCTGAAAGCTATTTTTGAGACTCATGCGGCCGTGGAATGCTATGAAGCATTGAAACATTTCTTCAGCTATATGATGGAAGAAGGCAGCTCCGTTAGTGAGCACATGCTCGCCATGACCGGGCATGCGAAGAAACTCAGTGACTTGGGAATAGTGATTCCTAACAGACTGGGGATTAATCGTGTCCTTCAATCACTCGCCACCAAGTTACAAGAACTTTGTGATGAACTACAATATGCAGAACATGAACAAGGAGTTACACGAACTCTTTGGCATGCTAAAAGCTGCTGAGATTGAGATCAAGAAAGAGCACCAAGTGTTGATGGTCAACAAAACCACCGAGTTTCAAGAAACAGGGCAAGTCTAAGGGAAAATTCAAGAAGGGTGGCAAGAAAGCTGCCACGCCTCCTATGAAACCTAAGAACGGCCCTAAGCCTCGATGCTCGAGTGCTATTATCGCAAGGAGAAGGGACACCTGGAAGCGTAATTGCTCCAAGTATCCGGCTGATCCGAAGAGCGGCCTTGTCAAGAAGAAGAAAGAAGGTATATCTGATATACATGTTATAGATGTTTATCTCACTGGTTCTCGTTCTAGTACCTGGGTATTTGATACTGGTTCGGTTGCTCATATTTGTAACTCGAAACAGGAACTAAAGAATAAACGAAGACTATTGAAAGATGAAGTGACGATGCGCATTGGAAATGGATCCAAAGTCGATGTGATCGCTGTCAGCACACTTCCTCTACATCTACCTTCGGGATTAGTTTTAAGCCTAAATAATTGTTATTTTGTACCCGTGTTGAGCATGAACATTATATCTGGATCTTGTTTAATGCAAGACAGTTATTCATTCAAGTCTGAGAATAATGGTTGTTCTATTTTTATGAATAATATCTTTTATGGTCGAGCACCTGAAAAGAATGGCTTATTTCTGTTAGATCTCGATAGTAGTGATACGCATATACATAACATTGATGCTAAGCGAATTAAATTGAATGATAATTGTACTTATATGTGGCACTCGTCGTCTTGGTCATATTGGAGTGAAACGCATGAAGAAACTCCATACCGATGGATTACTTGAATCACTTGACTTTGAGTCACTTGATAGATGCGAAGCATGTCTAATGGGAAAAATGACTAAGACTCCATTTTCTGGTATGATGAAGCGAGCTACTGACTTATTGGAAATCATACATACCGATGTGTGCGGACCAATGAGCGTAGCATCGCGCAGTGGTTATCGTTATATTCTAACCTTCACAGATGATCTGAGTAGATATGGGTATATCTATTTCATGAAACATAAATCCGAAACTTTCGAGAAGTTTAAGAAATCTCAAAGTGAAGTAGAAAATCAACGTAACAAGAAGATTAAATTTCTACGATCTGATCGTGGAGGTGAATATCTGTAACATCCCAAGTTTCAATAAAACTAGCACATTGGCCCTCGCAAATGCGAGGGCACCATCTATAATGTTTTGACAGTGAAAGAGAAATAAATTAGTTGTCTATCTTATGCAATAATAATATGGTTCTAATGTTCAAAGAATTGATTTTAACTTCGATGGCTTTGAGCAAACTTTTATTTTTACATGGAATCTAATATATTTCATTATCTTAAATTGTTAGTGGATCGACAAAGATTTGTGAGGTACATGCACACTTAAAAATTAATCATCTTCATAAAAGTTATGCTAAAAAATGTCATATGTTAGCTAAAAATATTAGTATTCATTTTACTCTGAGCCCCCAGGAAGTTCCTTTTTAAAAATGACTCTGATCGATCATACATGATTTATAGAGAATATATGACGACTATATATTTATGGGTGCCATATTATTGACCATGATTATGTATGTGGAAAAAGTGCTTTCTAAAATCTTAGGATCCCACTTTTTAGGTGAGCTTTTGTTTCATTTTTTAAAATTTATAAGGTTATTCTAACCTCTGGAACTTCGATGGACTTTAACGGAGCTTTTGCTTTTTTAGGGATCAATCTTTTTTTTGCACATGTTTCGTTTTTCTTACCTATCAAGTAATGTTAATGGGTCAATCGAGTTTTTTTGGAGCTACATACAGACCTCAGGAGAGGGTTTTAGAAAAGAAAAGATTTAAGTAAACGCTTTCTGTGTTCCACTACTTGTAATCTACTGATATAGTTCATTGTTGATTTTTCCACACTCACCCTGATTTCTTCTATAGAAAAGTTCAACATTTATATTCTGAAAAGGTAACAACGGTCCCAGTCCAGCGTGGTTCCGTTCAAAAACCTTTCCATATCCATATGTGACGCACAACCGTATACGACAAGGACTTGTTTTCAAACATGTCTTTTCGCACGTTCCCTATAAAAGCAAACAGCATGGAATTGAATTATGTGACTTACAAACTTGTGTCCTTGAGTTAATTCACAATCACATATTTCAGATCTATCGAAACGTATCAATCTTGTACTCTTGTACTCTTGTTCTAAGAAAAACAGGTGTCCAGATTGCGCTTATCTGCCATAAAGTACCTAATATTTTTGTACATAACATTTTATATTTTAATCTCAGGCGCTAAGATTAAAATTATGGGTTTATATCTTTTTAGCATATGTGGATTAATGCGGTATCTCGAAAAACACCTTCAAGATTCTTTTACTATATAAAAATATTCAAGGAATATTATATTTCAAGTGTCCTCTAAATGATTTAGTAAATCAAGTATTAATTTTTTTTATGTTTCATACTTAAATTAAAAATATAGATATGTATTTGGGTTATTTCTGTGTACTCATCCATGCACATATCTATATTGTTCATTTCTACTTTATTAAGTTACAAAATACAAATTTAAATCATAGCAAATATTCCCATATGAAAGCAAAATTTCAGAGTTTCTAGCTAGCTAAGCTAGCGCGTATGTAGCTTTTTTTTTCCTTGAGAGACTTAGTTATTCGCACGGTGCTTCTTAGTATATTTTTTTCCTAACAGATTAGGCAAGCTATGTAGTGTACGATTTGCTTTCCTGAACGGACTACACGTTTTTCTTTTGAAGTGATTGCTTTGCATGTTTCATCAAGTAAGAGAGTCCATGTCTATTAGGACTTCAATTCCGGCGGGTGTGGTTCTTTAATTTTTTTTCATGCCTATTAAATATGGAACGTGTCAAACGCAACGTACGCGGTTACGTAAATAATAATGGTCCGGTAAATCTTAGCCTTAAATTTTAAATCTAACTATCAAAAATAATTTAGATGATGTGGATCAATGTAATCGCTCTATTATAAATCCGTATTCTGCTTTTAGTATATAATAGATGAACAAGAGAAAGAGAGTTCAAGAATCCAAAATTCAGAGCCAACAAAAACTTTTTCTCATCATATAGGACTATGCATATTAGCTCACCTTATTAATTTATTTGAGTGTGCTTTTGCCATGATGCTTGTTTATGTGTTACTCTCACCCTAAAACCCTAGCAATGATCACTTGATCACCCAAAGTCAAATAAAAATAAAATAGAAAAGGATTTCTAAAAATCAACTTCACACTCACATAAGGCCTATGCCATTTTTACAAATCTTTGATCTAGGCCAAATTGGTTTGCACCATCACTTGTAAATGTTTGCTAAACACTTATTATCACCTTTGAAATCAATCCAACTCAATTCAAAACAAATTTGAATCAAAATGGAGCTCACATGTGATTATGGTCACATGTGCCATTTTTACCCTGATGCCCACTTTGAGCCCCTGGATTTTTACTTTCCACTTCTACACTTGGTCAAACCTTTTCACCTCATCCAAGACAACATCAAGCACTTCAACTTTGCCCAAAACCATCACCCCAAATTCTTTGCCAAATTCAAATGAGAAGCAAGCAAAGTTGGAACAAACTCACATATGCAAGATCATATGCAAAATGTGATTTTGCATCTCAATTCCATTTTGATCACCACCACCACCAAAATGCTCCCTTTATTATATGATTACAACCCACCAAAAAGATTTGCAAAATTCAAAAATTATTTTCTTTCGGGCATTTCACCAAACACCTTGCAGGCAGGGTGAAAAATTGAGCCCATACTTCATTTTTACTTTGGACTTGGTCCAACCTTGCCCTCTCTGCACTTCTGGAGCACCCTCTCACCTCACCATACCAGTACCACCACTTGCACTGGCCAAATGTGTGATCAAATA
>NC_061510.1:45150555-45224813 GCF_022539505.1 Lolium rigidum | reverse complement strand
GTTTTGACAGATTCTGCCTTTTATTTCGCATTGCCTCTTTTGCTATGTGGGATGGATTTCTTTGTTCCATTGACTTCCAGTAGCTTTGGGCAATGTCCGAAGTGTTAAGAATGATTGTGTCACCTCTGAACATGTGAATTTTTGATTATGCACTAACCCTCTAATGAGTTTGTTTTGAGTTTGGTGTGCAGGGAAGTTTTCAAGGGTCAAGAGAGGAGGATGATATACTATGATCAAGAAGAGTGAAAAGTCTAAGCTTGGGGATGCCCCGTGGTTCATCCCTGCATATTTCAAGAAGACTCAAGCGTCTAAGCTTGGGGATGCCCAAGGCAGCCCCTTCTTCATCGACAACATTATCAGGTTCCTCCCCTGAAACTATATTTTTATTCGGTCACATCTTATGTACTTTACTTGGAGCGTCTGTTTGTTTTTGTTTTGTTTGAATAAATTCATGCTTGTGTGGGAGAGAGACACGCTCCGCTGTTGCATATGAACACATGTGTGTTTAGCTTTACTTTTAATGTTCATGGCGAAGGTTGAAACTGCTTCGTTCATTGTTATATGGTTGGAAACGGAAAATGCTACATGTAGTAATTGGTAAAATGTCTTGGATAATGTGATAGTTGGCAATTGTTGTGCTCATGTTTAAGCTCTTGCATCATATACTTTGCACCTATTAATGAAGAAATACATAGAGCTTGCTAAAATTTGGTTTGCATAATTGGTCTCTCTAAGGTCTAGATAATTTCTAGTAAAGAGTTTGAACAACAAGGAAGACGGTGTAGAGTCTTATAATGTTTACAATATGTCTTTTATGTGAGTTTTGCTGCACCGGTTCATCCTTGTGTTTGTTTCAAATAAACCTTGCTAGCCTAAACCTTGTATCGAGAGGAATACTTCTCATGCATCCAAAATCCTTGAGCCAACCACTATGCCATTTGTGTCCACCATACCTACCTACTACATGGTATTTCTCCGCCATTCCAAAGTAAATTGCTTGGGTGCTACCTTTAAATAATTCAAAATTTATCACCTCTGATTTGTGTCAATGTTTTATAGCTCATGAGGAAGTATGTGGTGTTTATCTTTCATTCTTGTTGGGCAACTTTCACCAATGGACTAGTGGCTTCATCCGCTTATCCAATAATTTTGCGAAAAGAGCTGGCGCGGGGTTCCAAGCCCCCAATTAATCAACCTTCATTAATAATTCTCTTCACATGTTTTGCTCTGATTCATCGTATAAGCAACTTAATTTTGCAAATAGACACTCCTTCATGGTATGTGAATGTTGGAAGGCACCCGAGGGTTCGGTTAGCCATGGCTTGTGTAAGCAAAAGGTTGGGAGGAGTGTCATCCATAAATAAAACTAAAATACATGTGTAAAAAAAAGAGAAGAGGGATGATCTACCTTGCTGGTAGAGATAACGTCCTTCATGGGAGCCGCTCTTTGAAGGTTTGTCTCGGCAAGGGGGTTAGAGTGCCCACTACCATTCGTTGACAACAACAAACACCTCTCAAAATTTTACTTTCATGCTCTCTTTATGTTTTCAAAACCAAAGCTCTAGCACAAATATAGCAATCAATGCTTCCCTCTGCGAAGGGCCATTCTTTTACTTTATGTTGAGTCAGTTCACCCACTTCTTTCTATCTTAGAAGCAAACACTTGTGTAAACTGTGTGCATTGATTCTTACATGTTTACCTATTGCTTTATGTTGACAACTATCCATGAGATATACATGTTACAAGTTGAAAGCAACCGCTGAAACTTATATCTTCCTTTGTGTTGCTTCAATGCCTCTACTAAGAATTTATTGCTTATGAGTTAACTGTTATGC
Organism: Lolium rigidum; assembly: GCF_022539505.1. Taxonomy (NCBI): domain Eukaryota; kingdom Viridiplantae; phylum Streptophyta; class Magnoliopsida; order Poales; family Poaceae; genus Lolium; species Lolium rigidum. The sequence continues at coordinate 45,222,977 of NC_061510.1, read as the reverse complement.
AAGTCTTATTGATGCTTGTCTTGAAAGTACTATTCATGAAAAGTCTTTGTTATATGATTCACTTGTTTACTCATCATCTTTACCATTGCTTTGAATTGCTGCATTCATCTCATATGCTTTACAATAATGTTGATCAAGATTATGTTGGTAGCATGTCACTTAAGAAATTATCTTTGTTATCGTTTACCTACTCGAGGGCGAGTAGGAACTAAGCTTGGGGATGCTTGATACATCTCAAACGTATCTATAATTTCTTATGTTCCATGCTTGTTTTATGACAATACCTACATGTTTTGTTCACACTTTATATCGTTTTGATGCGTTTTCCGAACTAACCTATTGACGAGATGCCGAAGGGCCGCTTCTCGTTTTCTCGCTGTTTTTGGTTCCAGAAATCCTAGTAAGGAAATATTCTCGAATCGGACGAAATCAATGCCCAGCGATCCTATTTTTCCACGAAGCTTCCGGAACACCCGAGAGCCACCGGAGGGGAGCCCCGGTGGGCCCGGATGATAGGGCGGCGCGGCCGGGGCTCGGGCCGCGCCCCTACTGTGTCACCACCCCGTCGGCCTTCCGACTCCGCCTCTTCGCCTATTTAAAGGTCCCCGACCTAAAACCTCGATACGAAAAAGCCACGGTACGAGAAACCTTCCGCAGCCGCCGCCATCGCGAAGCCAAGATCCGGGGACAGAGTCTCTGTTCCCGCACACCGCCGGGACGGGGAAGTGCCCCGAAGGCTTCTCCATCGACACCACCGCCATCTCCATCAACGCCTGCTGTCTCCCATGAGGAGGGAGTAGTTCTCCATCGAGGCTCGGGGCCGTACCGGTAGCTATGTGGTTCATCTCTCTCCTATGTGCTTCAATACAATAATCTCATGAGCTGCCTTACATGATTGAGATTCATATGATGATGCTTGTAATCTAGATGTCATTATGCTAGTCAAGTGGATTTTACTTATGTGATCTCCGGAGACTCCTTGTCCCACGTGTGTAAAGGTGACAAGTGTGTGCACCGTGTGGGTCTCTTAGGCTATATTTCACGAATACTTATTCACTATTATGAATGGAATAGTGAAGTGCTTATTTATATCTCTTTATGATTGCAATGTGTTTTGTATCACAATTTATCTCGTGTGCTACTCTAGTGATGTTATTAAAGTAGTTTATTCCTCCCGCACGGTGTAATGGTGACAAGTGTGTGCATCGTGTAGTACTTGGCGTAGGCTATGATTGTGATCTCTTGTAGATTATGAAGTTAACTATTGCTATGATAGTATTGATGTGATCTATTCCTCCTTTCGTAGTGTGAAGGTGACAGTGTGCATGCTATGTTAGTACTTGGTTTGGTTATGTTGATCCGTTATGCACTCTAAGGTTATTTAAATATGAACATTGAATATTGTGGAGCTTGTTAACTCCGGCATTGAGGGTTCGTGTAATCCTACACGTTAGTGGTGTTCATCATCCAACAAGAGGGTGTAGAGTCTAGCATCTATCTATTTATTCTCGTTATGTGATCAATGTTGAGAGTGTCCACTAGTGAAAGTATGATCCCTAGGCCTTGTTCCTAAATATTGCTATCGCTGCTTATTTACTTGTTTTATCGCATCTTTACTTCCCGCAATATTACTACCATCAACTTCACGCCAGCAAGCACTTTTCACGGCGCCGTTGCTACCTGCTCGCATTTATTCATACCACCTGTATTTCACTATCTCTTCGCCGAACTAGTGCACCTATTAGGTGTGTTGGGGACACAAGAGACTTCTTGCTTTGTGGTTGCAAGGTTGCATGAGAGGGATATCTTTGACCTCTTCCTCCCTGAGTTCGATAAACCTTGGGTGATCCACTTAAGGGAAACTTGCTGTTGTTCTACAAACCTCTGCTCTTGGAGGCCCAACACTGTCTACAAGAATAGAAGCACCCGTAGACATCAACCAGCGTGACCGCCGTCCTCGACTTGCTACTCCTGCGGAAGGAATCGAGCCGGAGCAGTACGTAGCACCGACACCGACCTCATCGCTCCGACGGCCGGAGCTGGCAATTCCGGCGATGCCGACCACCCCTTGCCTCGCCATTAAGCCCTACATGCTCAGGGTGAGCTCCTCTTCCTCCTCGTGTGCTCGGCATGCTCGATAGTGGTCTAGATCGTCGCCGTGTTTGAGCACCGACGGACGCTGTCGCAGTATGTCGCCGCCGATCAAGCTCCGGTGACCTAACCGGAGCGGCGCCGCTATCTTTAGGTCCCTCGTGATGCACTGGTTCGAATGGAACCAGTAGCTCATCCGCGCGTGGCCGGAATCATCGCCGCCGACGACGTCTGCCCGCCGGCCACCGTGAGCCATGCCCAGTCATTAATTTTGACTTGGTCAAGCCGACGTGGCCGCTAACCTGGCCCCTGGCCCACCTGTCAATAGCTGCGGGTAGTTCTAGTCTGGGTAGCTCTAGTATTTTCCAGTTTTAATTTAAATCCCCTAAATTGCTGAAACTTCACATGAACTTATAAAATTCACTTTAACTCAGAAAAATATAAATGAGGGATCAAAATTCTTATAAAAATAAACTCTATCCAATAAAAATATAATATGAAATTTTTATTTTTAATAAAAAATTAATTGTTTAATAATTGTTATTTAAGCATTTCCTTTTATTCTTAATTGAATCCAAATTCAATAATTAAGAAAGCTTTTTAAATTAAATAAAAACCAGTAAGTAAATAAATAAAACATTAAAACTAATTCTCTTTATTTATTAATTTATTAAATCCTTATTAAAAGGATTAAAATCCTAATTAATAATTACCATAATTATTAATTCTTTAAAAATAATAAAAGGAAAAATCCAATATTATTTTTATTTCAAAGTTATTAATAACTTCTACTTTATTAATGAAGTTATTAATCCAAGAATTATAGGGTAATTAGGAAACCCTAGTTCCATTATAAATAAAGTGATAACCTCATCATTTCATGTGATTCCTAAAACCCTAATATCATTAGGAACCCTAGCTCCATTACTACATGTGCTCATTCTTAGCTAATCAAATAGGACCAACACTAGTTCCTATCTTCGGAAACACCAAACTTAGTTATCCATGCTTAGCATCACACCAATGTGATGAACCTCAGGAACAACTATGCCAAATCTTGAACATTACCTAATCATATTCCACTAAACCCTACCAGTGTTGGATACTTATCAACCATCCTATTTAGGAGCCAATTATTCCTTACTTAATAGAACCAACAGTAAAACCTAGACCACCTCAACCCTAATTGATGTACTTCTTATTATTTAAGAAGTATGTTCTTCAAAAGTTATTCTTTGGAAATAAATAGAGAGTGCTCATCAACCCTACCTAATATGACCTATAAACCCTAGCCAGCTATCACCAACAAGGTATACCAACCTTGATAGCACCCATGTTTAATAAATTACCTAAGATATGCTTCCAACCTTGTTAAGATCCATCTAATACTTACTCCAGAAACTAATTGAAACCATAGTAAACCATAGAACTCCACAACCCTAATTATCATACTTGTTCTTTACTAAAGAACATGTTCTTCAAAAGTTATTCTTTTGAAGTATATGATAATTAATCATTAACCATGCCATATAGTGCTAAAACCAACCACTATTCATTACAGGTTAGGATTATACCAAATGTTATTGTTGCGTGCTATTAGTGTTATTATTATGATATATTACAGCACCTGTTTATGATACCAAGTAATCACAATTGAATAAGAACCTTGTTTGTGAATCACTCTAAAAGTGCAACACACCTTGAAATGATCATTATAACTCACTAATCCTAAATCATCGGGGTTAGGTCACTCTTAGAGCGATTGCATCTCATACTTATGCATTATTGCATCCTTGCCAATCTTTTAAACATCGTCCTTACCGGACGATGATGATATTTCAGAATTTGGAGTTATTGCGTAACGAAGACCTTGTCTGCATAATCTTGCAGTCAAGAAAGGCAAGTTCAACACTTGCTCATGTCATTTGAGTATTTTTACCAAATTACTTGCAAAGTACTGCATTTACCACTATTGCATAAAAAGGCAAAACCACTATTTTCATAACTATGAATATGACTAAGTGGTGGGCAATGGAACCATGGATTGTGTTGATATGGTGGAGGTTCCATTGCAAGGGTTATATCCATCTAGGATTAAACAACAAATTTCGTCCAATGATTCTTGTGTCGTAATACCCGTGTTAACCATAAGATCCGGAGTGGGACGGAGTAGTCAAAAGTGTTTCCACCTCTCGTTCATCAACGGATGCGCATTACTGTAGGCACTTGATCTCGAGAGACAAGATACAGGGTGGGGAACCCGTAGAAGTCCCCACGGTAATGTGGTCTATGATGGGTTGCAACTGACGGCGAAGGAATGTATGGTAGAGCCCTGCATTGACATCGTGGTCGGGGTCCATCCTTAATTGGTGTAAGAGGACCGGCGAGGACCCAGGGTCGGAGATTGCAGCAAAGGGTGGGTGTTCGAGGTAGCGGAGGAACATGATTGGCTAGACCTTATACCGGGCCTCACACCAAAGGAAGTGTGGACGGGAAACTCGAGCCCGGTTTGCACCAAGGTTAAGATCTCTTATGGGTAAAGCAACACACCTCTGCAGAGTGTAATGAATCGTGACCTGGCACTCCCTGTTCCAGGATATGGAACTGCGAACGCTGCCGGAAAGGAACTCCATGAAGTTCTAGTAAACCGGTGAAGGCTGACGGACATAGCTCTTCTGAATAAAAGCAACCTTTTGAAGAAATGGTTATGAAAACCTGCATTGGTATTAGACTTTCTGGTCTAATGCTGTAGCTAGTGCATCAAACACCTCTTTCCTATAATGAACTTGTTGAGTACGCTCGTACTCATCCCACTCTTAAATCCCCTGCTTAGATATGGAGGCATCAAAGGAGGATCTACAGTGCAACTCGAAGGCCGAGGAGTCAACACTACTTCAAGGGACAGGACCCTGTCAGAGGAGTCAGTTACCACATCCAACAAGGAGAAACCTAGATTAGCAAGAGAAAGGAACTAGCTTCCTAAACCTAGCTCCTATTTAGATAGAATCTATTCATAGCCTCTGTAGCTAGATAAATACTCTACAAATAGAGTGCGTGATAAGTTTAGACTACGAGTCGTTCTTCGGGAGTTTATTTGCAGTTTTACCTTATTGTAAAGTAGGAGGCTGTGATGATCTTATGTAACAGAGTCTGTGTGTAATTCTATAGACATGCCTTGGACCCGCATATGTTTCTGTTGTACCACTCTGAGCGATATAATACTAGTGGAACGGTGTTTCATTGGTATTATATCAGACTTGCATACTACACCATGCAGTGGTATGCCGGGTCACCACAAACCTTTACGCCGACTTGCTCGGATGTGGTCTTGGCTCCTTTCCGATCAACTATCTTTGTATTCCGATTCATTATTGGAGACCGACGTTAGTGGAGTGGAAACTCGTCAAGGAAAGACTTCAGAAGCGTTTAAGTAGTTGGAAAGGAAAACTGATGTCCCTTGAGGGAAGATTAGTTCTCATAAATGCAGTACTTATGAATATGGTACTCTATATGATATCTTTCTTCCATCTACCAAAAGGAATCTTGAATAGATTAGATTATGTACGTTCAAGATTCTTTTGTCAAGGGGATAGCGAGAAGAAGAAATATCGGTTTTCTCGGTCAATTCATTGTATAGGGCGCTTACCATTCCTAGTCAACCGGTTATCAATAATAAATACATTTGGAAGATGAAGATACCACTGAAGACGAAAGTTTTTGCATGGTACCTTCGTCGCGGGGTGATTTTAACCAAAGATAACATTGTCAAACGCAACTAGCATGGTTGTAAGAAATGTGTTTTCTGTCATCAAGATGAGACAATAAAACACATTTTTTCAACTGTAGGTTTGCTAGATCTATATGGTCAATCATTTAGATGGGTTCTACCTTATACCCGCCTCGTAGCATTGCAAATATATTTGGCGGTTGGCTAAATGGGGTAGATACTAGGTATAAAATGCTTATCAGAGTGGGCGTGATTGCAGTCGTATGGACGCTATGGCTATGTAGAAAGGACAATATTTTTAATGACAAAAATTCTTCTCTCATGCAGGTCATTTACCGATGTATGGCTTTGCTTCGTTCATGGTCACCACTTCAGCGCTTGGAGAACCGAGACCTCTTTATGGAGGTGTCTACATGGTTCGAGAACACGGTCAAGGAGTTTATTTTCCAACATGGGTGGCTGCATATTAGACGGATTGAAGCCAACGAAGCATAGTCTAGTTTGGCTCTTTCGATCGACATTTTATATTTTATTTGTTCAGACTTGATGCTCAAACGGCTGGGTGCATGTTAGTTATGCAGAGGCTGGATGTAATGCTTGAATTTTGAGCAATGAATCGCCCTTTATCGAAAAAAATACGGTTGTATGGGCGTCTGATACGTCTCAAACGTATCTATAATTTCTAATGTTCCATGCTAGTTTTATGACAATACTCACATGTTTTATATACACTTTACATAATTTTGATGCATTTTTCGGTACTAACCTATTAACAAGATGCCGAAGCGCCAGTTCCTGTTTTCTGCTGTTTTTTGTTTCAGAAATCCTACACAGGAAATATTCTCGGAATTGGACGAAACAAAAGCCCACGGTCTTATTTTTCACAGAGCCTTCCAGAACGCCGAAGAGCAGACGAAGGGGGGCCACGAGGCGGCCACACCATAGGGGGGCGCGGCCCCACCCTAGCCGCGCCGCCATATGGGGTGGGCCCCTCGGGCGTCCCCCGACTCTGCCCCTTCGCCTTTATAATCCTTCCGTCACGAAAACCCTAGTACCGAGAGCCACGATACGAGAAAAGTTCCAGAGACGCCACCGCCGTCAACCCTACCTCGGGGGGTTCTGAAGATCGCCTCCGGCAACCTGCCGGAGAGGGAAATCATCACCGGAGGGCTCTACATCACCATGCCCGCTTCCGGACTGATGTGTGAGTAGTTCATCCTTGGACTATGGGTCCATAGCAGTAGCTAGATGGTTGTCTTCTCCTCTTGTGCTATCATATTTAGATCTTGTGAGCTGCCTATCATGATCAAGATCATCTATTTGTAACGCTACATGTTGTGTTTGTTGGGATCCGATGAATATGGAATACTATGTCAAGTTGATTATCGATCTATCTTATATGTGTTGTTTATGATCTTGCATGCTCCGCGTTGCTAGTAGAGGCTCTGGCCAAGTTGATACTTGTGACTCCAAGAGGGAGTATTTATGCTCGATAGTGGGTTCATGCCTCCACTGAATCTGGGACAGTGACAGAAAGTTGTAAGGTTGTGGATGTGTTGTTGCCACTAGAGATAAAACATCGATGTTTTGTCTAAAGATATTTGTATTGTTTACATTACGCACAATACTTAATGCAATTGTCGGTTGTTTGCAATTTAATACTGGAAAGGGTACGGATGCTAACCCGAAGGTTGACTTTTTAGGCATAGATGCATTCTGGATAGCGGTCTATATTTTTTGTCGTAATGCCCTAAGTAAATCTCATAGTAATCATCATGATATGTATGTGCATTGTTATGCCCTCTCTATTTGTCAATTACCCAACTATAATTTGTTCACCCAACATGTTATTTATCTTATTGGAGAGACACCACTAGTGAACTGTGGATCCCGGTCCATTCTTTTACATCTGAAATACAATCTACTGCAATCATTGTTCTCTGTTGTTCTTTGCAAGCAAACATCATTCTCCACACCATACGTTTAATCCTTTGTTTACAGCGAAGCCGATGAGATTGACAACCTCACTCGTTAAGTTGTGGCAAAGTATTTTGATTGTGTTGTGCAGGTTCCACGTTGGCGCCGGAATCCCTGGTGTTGCGCCGCACTACACTCCTTCACCAACAACCTTCACGTGGCCTTCATCTCCTACTGGTTCGATAACCTTGGTTTCTTACTGAGGGAAAACTTCCTGCTGTACGCATCACACCTTCCTCTTGGGGTTCCCAACGGACGTGTGCTTCACGCGTCATCAACGTCCATGGATGGTACTCCAAGAGTATAATTGATGGTCACTATATAGCCCCGTGATACAAGCTACACCTGGGCAAAACTCGGGCTGGGCCGGGCTTCGGGCCAAGCCCGAAAAAGCCCGAACGTAAAATGCCAAGCCCGAGCCCGGCCCGGCCTGACCGTCGGGCCTATAAATTAAGCCCGAACCCAGTCTGAACAGGCAAAAAGCCCGGCCCGGCCCGAGAAGCCCGGTTCGAACCTGCCTAAAGTGCGAAAACTGCAAGCCCGGCCCGCCGTTCAGGCTCAAAATACAAGCCCGAACCCGGCCCGAAGTGCAATCCCGACCCGGAATTTTCGGGCCGGGTCGGGCCGTGTCGTCTGGGCCGGGCTGCCCATGCCCAGCTGTAATACAAGCCAACCTCATGGTCATCCGTGTGCGCGGGTCACTCAGCATGCCGTGATGTACGAGCATTGCCCTCCGGCCAACAACCACCTGATCGCTCGGCTTAGGTGGCACCTCAAGTGCGCTGCAAAAAGGTTAGCTGTTTTAGTTCAATGTTCAATGACAACAGTAAAAAGAAGAAAACCAAAATTAACATAACTCAAATGATAAAAGGTTTGTCAGCAAGGCGATTGTTCCAGCAAAAATCGAGGCGGGGCGTGTTGGGAATACGCGGCTCATACTTGAGAAGCTTGGGAATCCATGTGGAAATTTCAAGATATCTGCTATGAATGTCCTGGAATAGTTTAGCTGACGCCCTTCGCGGGAATTGAAGAAATGTTGGAGGTATATACAGTAGTTTTCGTTGAGAAGGCTAATGGAGTACATAAATTGCGTCAATTGTATATATTTTGGAAGAAAATTCTACATAGTAGATATTTTATATGTTTGATGGCTTACAGTGCACGCAACAGGAGGTTGAAGAACTTATATGATGTTTTGCACATGTAAGTATCATCACCTGGTCATTAACAATCCATACAAATACTAGGTTGGGGGTAAGATTAAGCAGAAAATATCATAGCCACCTCAACCCTACAGTCATAATACATGACCCAACACAATCGAAAGTGAAGCATATATTTCATTATACTTTTCACGAAAATAGATAAAATGTTATACTAGATGATGTAACTGTCAATTTTGGTAGTGATCAAGCAAATGTTTTTTGGGTGCCGCATGATAGAAGCTTAAATGGATATTAATGGAAAAACTATCCATAGTAATAAGTAAAAATTTACCTTTCTAGTTGCAATTACATCGAAAATAAATTTCTAAGTCCATTTCAAACATGGGAATTTTAATATTTACGCAAAGTGGTTGAGTAATGTGTCATTCTCTCTAAAAGGTAAACAAGTCTAATGGAAGTGTACCAAACCTACACGTATACATGTATATAAATAAGTTAGGAAAATTATTGGATGCATGAACAACTAAAGTTTCAAAACAAATACGTGATATATTTAAACTTATATATTTCCTTAATATAAGATCAGAAAAATCAGTGGGCTCCTTGAAAGCCAAAATGAGTTGTAAGCACCAATTACCACCATAGTCTTTTGTTTTGCCAAAATGTAGCTGTTTGCTAAAGTATGATCTAACTGTGAGGCATGCATGCTATAACACACCCTCTCCTCGTCAATGTAGGCTTGGCGTCATTTGCGTGCGTCTTTAATTTGCATTCTTCTAAATCTCATTTGAATGCGCCTTTTGAAACAAACATTTAGTTTTTTGGCTTAATCCTAAAGAGTGATCATTTACTCAAAGGAAGATAATGCATCACTTCAGTGTCATGTTTTTCTATTTTTGAAATTCTTTGTATTCGTGCATTTTGACATTCATGCGACTCAAAGAGGCCCTTAAAAAAACAAATTACTCGTACCAAGATATTTGAGTGTATGTAATTCTTTCTCCAACTTCAACTTCAAACCAATCCTTTGGAATTCAAACCTATGAGTGAATCAAGAGACGGAGAATAAATTCTCCAAAATCTTATGAAATCCCATCAAATAAAAGAAAACCACAGTGATTGTGCAAATTAGTACACCTTAGGGCATGCTTGGTTACCGCCTTACCGATACAAGCCCCAACCAGGACCTAGGGGAAAATTTGGGATGATTAATTGCTTCACATGCCGGTCTAGTGTTTGACCAGTAGTAAAACTATCTACCATGGCCCTCTTGCCTCGCATTAGGAAATTCGTGGCAAAGGTGTTCATCAACAACTGCAAGATGATCTAGTTAAGCAAGTGTGGGTGTTCAAAGGAAACTAGTAGTCAATTGTCATGTATTGTAGTGGAGTTAGCTATCTATTTTGTAGAACTTAGGATGATTTGATTTTCAATTTAAACTATTTTATGCACTATATTATTTCTATGTTTGAATTGTTGTTGAATTAATTTGTGTCTTAGAGATTTATTTGCAATATATTGTTTTGTTTTAGATAGAAATAGAAAATTGATGAAAATACCAAAAAAGTGAATAGGGTTGGTTGGTTCGATGGTGTCGATCGGGGCAATCGCCGTTATCGGTCCAGACATGTGTCCGAGCACCCCTAAACCAGACCGTATTTACGGTGGTTAGGACACAATAAAGTTTGCACCGTTGGAGATGCTATAAGTGCTTCTTTGATTCACATGATAGGGAAACACAAGAATAGGAAAAACATAAGATTGTAATGTCATGCCCGTTCCTTTTCAACAAGATTTCATGTACATATTATTTTTTTGATTCCATCATAGAAAAATAAAGGATTTCTACTATGTGGTTTAAGTGGATGTTAGATTTACTATAAAATGTAGTGCAATGAATTTGCTTGGAAAAAGCCTATGAGATTCAAGTCAACGAATCAAACAAACACCGTAGAAAAGATTGCAAGATTCAAATCCAACAATTTTTTGAGGAAAAAGCCTTTGGATGAGAGAAGCCCAAATATGTAAAGTGAAGGCCAGCTCAAATTGGTCAAACGTGCGTCCCAGCTGCTCATGCCTATCCAGTACTGTACATCCAATTATAATTGATGCCCGCTGAGAAGGAAACTCCAGTACGCAACTAGTTGCGGGTGCAACCCATCTTTTGTAACACTTTTAAGTTTACAAAAAATACAAACTAAATTTATAGATCTACATTGTATTGTATCTTGTGCATCTGTGAAGTTTCATTCAAAAATATGACTATACGTGGACACATAAAGAATAAATTATGTGTAAATAGTACATGCCACTATTCACTTATGTTTTTTCTTTTTTTTTTCGCAGATCACGCATGATCATATTTTGAAAGAAAAATTTCCAGGTTCATAAGATATAGCATAACCAACGTCTATAATTTTGGTTCACATTTTCCAAAAATTTAGAAGTAACGCAAAAAAAAAAGGTGCACCCGTAACTAGTTGTGAAATATTTTCTCCGCCGAGGGGTGCAACCCAATTTTTCTCCGCCGGGAAAGCAAGATGCGAATGCCAGGTTTATTAGCTGCTGCAGGGTGGGATCGCCTATCAGAGCATCCCCACTCGTCTCCCCGAGAAGCCCCCCATGACCACTTTTTATCATCCGGACGGTGAAAAACGGCCCAGTCAGGCCCCCGATTCCTCGTTTTGGTCTGGATTTGAGCCTATTTTCGTCCGGACTCCCCATGCCATCCTCGATTTCCCTGGGGTCTCCCGGGGACTCCGGATGGACGAAAACAAGTCGTCTGGCCCATCGTCAGTGGCCATTAGCGAAATAATTGCCACGCCCACGCCTCTCCACGCCCACGCCCACGCTCGCCGCCGGGGCCGCACTTCGCTGCTGCCCCGCGCGCCGCCGCCCGCCCCTGGCCCCGCGCTCCAACTCCCGCCACTGGCCCAGTGCGCCACCGCACGTCCCTTGCCTCGTGCGCCGTCGCCGCAGCCACCTGCGCGCCGCCGGCCTTGGTCCTGCGTGCCGCCGCTGCCCCTTGCCCCGCGCGCCGCCGTTGCCGAGCGTGAGGACGGACTAGTCCTCCTCGTCGGGCGCGCACACGACGCCGGCGGCGTCGTCCCAGGAGTCGAAGAAGCGTGAGCCCGGCAGGTCCATGCGTGTGGCGTCGAGGTGAGCTCGGAGAAGGACGACGCGTGGCGGCGAAGAGGAGGCTTGGGCGAGGCACGGCTGGGAAAACCCTTCTTCCCAGTGCAAAATTTCATCCGGATAGGTTCATCCGGACGGAAATTTGGTCCCGGAGAGTTCCAACCAGTGGAGATGCTCTCAGGCAAACGCGTTGCCGCGCACTCGTCGGCGCCAGATCTGGTCCGCGCAGCCGGGTTGATCGGGGTCTGAGTCCATTCCTGCGCCATAAAGCCAAAACATGCTCAACTATGCAGCTGAGCAGAAAATGGACTGCCCATCAACACCTGACAGTTCAAAAAAAAAAAACCTCAACACCTGACGTGATCCACTCCCGATCTGCAACAGTTTATGCGCACCACTCAATTATACGTGAATAAACGGCAAGAAGCGCGCAGCAAATGCGAGAGCAATCGACTTGCAGCTGCAGTCACTGCCTCACTGGCAAGAACATGAGATAGAAAATTGCGGGATTTCAGAGAGCGCAACTGACGGCGGGGGATGCGGCACCTGCGAATGCTGAATTTTCACATGTGCGTCCAATTTTCCGGAAGTCCAGATACGTACGGCTGGCAACAACATGAAAGGGCACTAGTGAGGGCATCTCCAGCGGCGCGACGCATTTTAGCGTCCGCGCGCGTCCGTTTGCGTCGGCCCATTTGGTCGAAAACGACCACGTGTCCGTTTGTGTCGGGGGTGGCTCCAGCGGCACGACGCATTTTTTTTAGGACGAACCATTTTTTGAACTGAAACATAATTTACAAAAACTGAAACATAACTTACATACTTGAAAACATAAAAAAAAAACCTAAAACGCCTACTGGTCGCTGTCGTGGCCGTGCTGCTCCTCGTCGCTGTCGAGCACGATGACCTCCAGTATGTCCCACGGCCAGTTGCCATCCGGGGGAGCGTACGCCGGGGCGCGATCGCGGTGCTCGAGGTTGAGGAGGCCGCGGCCGAGGCGGCGGTGGAGGCGCCTGTGGCCGCGCCGTGGCGGCGGATGAGGAGCACGGCCCATAAGGCCGTGGCGGCGCGTGGAGGCGCCCAAGGCCGTGGCGGCGGTGGAGGAGGCCCCCAAGGCCGTGGCGGCGGTGGAGGAGGCGCCGCCGAGTCCAGGAGCGCTCGTCGAAGGGCTTCATCCGCGGACAGTGCCCGGCAGCATGACGGCGGTGGCGTAGCGGGGCAACGGCGGCCGCACAGCGCGTGCGTACTCGGAGACGAGGAGGCCGAGCTTGGCCATCTCGTCGTCCGTCATGTTGTCGGGTAACTCGGCTTCGGCCCTCCGCCATGGCTCGCCGCCATTCGTGGAAGACGAGGCCGACGTAGTCCTCGCTCGTCGTCCTTCACCTCTCGCTATGGTACGCGAGCGCCTCGATGTAGTCGCCGCCGTCGTCGCACACGGCGTAGGCTTCGTCGTCGTCGTCCCCGTCCTCGCGGTCGTTGTGCCGCGGCCGCTCACGTCGCGTCGGCGCGCTCGTCGACGACGAGCCGGCGGTGCAGGCCGAAGGGATAATCCCTGTCGCCCATGAAGCCGGCCCTTCGTCCGCTGTCCATCTCCGTGGACAGTACGTACGCCAACTCTCCGAGTCGATGGCGTACGCCGGATCGGCGCGGAGGTCCGCCGGCAGATATCGCCTCTCGCGCCGGATCCGCTTGGTCCGCTCGTGCTCGCGCGCAGTGCACCGGAGGGACGGGCACCCGGCGGCGCCGAGCCGCCGACCGCCAGCAGCCGCACGCCGGACCGAGGCGCCGCACGGCACCCATTTGCCGTGCATGAGCCTCCCCACCGTGACGGGGAGCGCCACCTTCTTGCTGCCGCTGCCGGAGGCCTCGAAGTCGTTCTTCTTCCCCATGGTGCAGCCGGCTGTTGTGGTGCGAGTGGAGCCGTGGGCGAAGGAGCAACGCGGCCGCTGGACTTTTAAGGGCGGCCGCGCACGGATACGATGCCATTGAAGGCGCGCGGCAGGCCCAGCCGCCGCCCGCCGAGGCACGCGCGCAACGAGGAAGCCGCGGCATTCATGGCGACAGGCTGCGGCGCGTGACGCGGAAGCGCTGACCGCGGAAGCGATGGCCGCGGAGCGATGCCCTCCATGCGAGCTCGCCGCCAGGGCGGGCCCGGTGGAGACCGCAGCGGACACTTTGCGCGTCCGCGCAGCGTCCGCCGAGACGCAAACCTGGCGCATATTTGGGCCAGGTTTGCGTCTCCGCAGACGGCCCGGTCACTTTGCGTCGTGCCGCTGGAGAGGGTGCCAGACGCATTTACGACCAAAGCGGACGCAAGAGATGCCCTGATGGACGATTGCGTCGGTGGTAACGTTTGTTTCCGTTGGATCTCATGTTCGTGCTTCAAGAGAGAGACGTCGGCGCTAGATCAAATGGCAATCCATATGTAGCTTCCATCGACCGCCAGTGTTAAGGGCATCTCCAGCGGGGCGATGCAAACGGACGATTTCCCCCTCCAGCGGGGCGACGCAAAACGTCCGTAGTGTCCGTCCTGACGTAAACGTGGACCAAATATGCGCCAGGAATGCGTCTCTGCGGACGCGTCCGCGCGTCCGTTTGTGTCCGGTTGGACTGCATGCAGCCCTCTCTCTGCTCCTTTAATCACGCATGCGCTTATTCCTAGCCACATAAACAGAATCTTTCCCTCTCTCTCCTCTCTAATCACGCATGCGGTCAAATAAATGCGTCCCTACCGCTGGAGAAGGGTCAGACGCATGGTTTTTATGTCCGTGCCCGACGCAAACGGATATAAATATGCGTTGCCCCGTTGGAGATGCCCTAATGCGAATTGGCCACCGCGTACGGATCTGGGTCTGCATCAGATTTGGTTTGGTCTAATCTGACCTACTTGGGCGACGATGCATATAAAATGGCTCTATTAGTGTACGGATCCGGTCCTCGCTAAGCGTATATTTTTGGAGTTAAAATAATAATGTATTTTTAGGCTAGCTACAGAGTAATTTAAGCAAGTAAGGCATGTACAATGGTAAGGAAGATGAGTCTTTTTTTAGCAATCCACGCCAT
Organism: Lolium rigidum; assembly: GCF_022539505.1. Taxonomy (NCBI): domain Eukaryota; kingdom Viridiplantae; phylum Streptophyta; class Magnoliopsida; order Poales; family Poaceae; genus Lolium; species Lolium rigidum. Next base: position 45,207,818 of record NC_061510.1, on the reverse strand, counting down.
CTAGAGAAGACACTAAATATTAGTGATACAATGCATAATCTCTTATTATCATCCTTAGGAGTAAATGATGATTAAATAAATTGTAGAAAAAGATTGTGTTGCCAACAGATGCCAAATGGTACATTGGAGAAAATAAGTTTATCTTATTTCATCAAAGATCATCCCTTGCTAAGGGAAGATATCCTTCTCTTTCTTTAATCTCTCGCCTCTAATTAAAAGCAAAAATCTAACGTGATAACCATAAGAGAAGACTGATCGATGTCACCCTATTGTACATGTCCCAACATACATACGTTAATTACTACCTTCATAGTGGGTAGTAACTTATATGTGGTTTCATGCATCGTATCATTTATTATATTGTAGACTCATCTTGCTTTGCGGTGTGTGATATTATGATAACATAGATAGTTATTACGTTAATCTCTTTTTCAATTATTGCCATGGGATGTTACTAAAATATTTGAAGGTGTGTGATGTTACAACCTATATTACTCGCATTATGAGTAGCTTTCAGCAGCTCAGATGAGATCCTGAGCTAGCGGTGGTGCCGCATAGACACTGCAATGCACCATTTTGGAAGATGCACGCGCGAGCCGCACAGTTGAGGTCAAGTTCGGTTCATGTGCTTGATTTTGACTTGGCCGTCGAGATATTTTGTGGTGCAATGCATGGTAGGCCAAAAAAATGTACTCCCACATCCTCAAATAAAATGTAACAGATTTTTCTAGTTTCACATGTATCTATACACTAAAACGCGTCTAGATACATGCATATTTAGACAATTTTTAAATTTGAACATTTTCTAAATTCGAACTTTTTTTGCTGAACAGTTTTTCAAATCTAAATATATTTTAGTTTGAATTTTTTTTTTTGCTTAAAGGTCTCGAATTTTTTAAATGAAACATTAAAAGGAAAATCTAAGTGAAAGCGCCGCACCACTAATCTTCTTGTGCAGCGGTAGCTTTTTTGTATGCGCTGCCTATAGGAGAGAGCACATGCATGCATGCAGCAGCTAGGTCACATCATCGCATTAATTACCAAATTTGAATTTTCAAAATGATTTATCTTCTAAACCGTTATTCCGATTATCGATCTGTTTATACCGTTAAGTTCGTATCGACGAGAGGTTCAAAACTAGATCCCTCGCTGCTATATTTTGATGACTTTTTTTTTTGTCGCACTAGTTGCCAGATTAATATGGAACAACTACCACAATAATTATACATGGTAACCAGATAAGTTTTCCCATGTTTTTAAGACATTGCAGGGTGCGTGGTTGTTGTTTTTCATCACACCATTTTCTAGGTTATAGTAATATGGTTTCCAGATTAGCAACCAATAATTACTACGATAATTGTACATAATTGTTGGATAAATTTTACACGTTTGTAGATATTGCAGTGATATATGCAAATAATGAACGTATATTCACGTGTTTGTAAGACCTAAATGATGGTGTTTGTAAGACCTGAATGATGATATCATTCCAGACAAATTTATCATGGAGATTTACATTGATGTGTAGTAACATACATAAGCCTATCAATCTAGTTATTTACAATCACACAACTAAATAGTGAATAATCTGGTAGGTGAGTGATAACAATCTGGCAATTACTAACGAAAAAAAAAGTTTCTCAAAATATACCAACATGGGATCTAGTTTTAAAGATCTTGTCGTAACTAAGCCAACGGCGAAAACAAAATTTCAATCGGATTAGCGGTTTGATAGATAAAGCTTTTTTAGTTTAGTCGTTAATGGGATTCTAAGTGACGTCAGTGCAAAGAACCGCCGCACAGGTCTTGCTTCCGTGCGGCGCCGCCGGGTAGCAGATTCCAACATTAAAAACGAATAGTTGGAAAACAAAGAGAAAAACTGAAATAAGAAGAAGGCTTGCCTAGGCCGACCCACTAAGGAGGCCGAGCAGCCCATGCACGCAGGCGGGAGACAGGGGCTCCCGCTTCCCTGGGCATTTGTCAGCCCGTTGGGTCTGCGCACTGTATGTACAAATCGCGCGAGCACGAGCAGCCAGCCGCGAAACAACAATCGTGTTGTGCCGCCATGCCATGCGAGCAACGAACTCTTTCAGCCCCGTTTCCGCCAAGCCATCGCCCGGATTCTAGAATGGCTGACAGTCTACTGACTATGCCGACTCCCGAGCCATTGGCTCCATCGAGCTGTGCCTGCGCGCTGCGGCAGCAAGCACATGCCGCTGATCGGCAGGAAGCTGTTTGTCCTGGGCGCAATTGGACTTGGGTACAAGCCGCGATCACGTTCAAGCTTCACAGATACGCACAGGGACATTGCTGCTGGAATCCAGTGAATACCAAGCACAGACGAGACGACCATGTCGCCCGGTGGCCTGGCGTATCGTTCGTTCGTATTTTCTGACACTTAATTCAAAGCACCAAGCACCAATCGAACAGCAGGTGTACTGAGTCACTCTCAAGTTTTCTGAAACGAGGCTCTTACAGTCTTTCAGTTGTAGTAGTGGCAAAGCAACTACGGAACATGAATTCAACGCTGTTCATTTGCAGGATACGGCAAGTAAACAGCACAATCAACTAATTCCCAGCAGCAATCACGCAAACCCACCGAGCTAGCTCTTACTGATAAGAAAGCCGAAGAAAATCTCATTGTCTTATACCCAAGAAATACACATCTACAGCTAAGTACAGCGAGAAGAAGAAGAAATGGGGAAAACAATCCAGCTTAATTAAGCGAGTTACCACCACAACCAATCATCATCGCCGGCGAGGAGGGTCCGGAGAGCCTCCCCGGAATGACTCCCAGAACACAGGCCAATTGCGGCGGGCCTCGTTCCAGCCAAGCAAGGAGCCCTCCCTGGCGGGGTCCCAGCTGGCGGACACGATGCCGTAGCTCACGCCGGCCAGCGCGGCCCCGAAGAAGACGAAGGACAGGCCGTAGGGGATGAAGCTGGGCACGTCCACCTTGGCCACCTTCTTCAGGTAGTAGAACGCCGGGAAGAAGGCCAGTCCCAGCGCCAGCGGGAGCCCCACCGACGCCCCCACCCGCCGCATCATACGGTTCGTCACCACCTCCGGGATTGCCACGTCCCTCTCATCCTCTTCATCCTCATCCTCCTCGTCGTCGGCCAAGTCTTCTTGGTCCGCGGGGAGAAGCTGCTGATCCTTCTTCTTGTCGCCGCGCCGCCTGCTCTTCTTCCCGGGCCGGCCGATGGTGATGACCTTGGGCTCCGCTCCGTCGTCGCTGCTGGAGTTCTTGTTCCTGCGGGCGTGCAGCGGGAGCGCGCGGCTGCGGGAAGTGGCTGCCCCATGGAGGCGGAAGATGGAAGTGGAGCTGCAGGAGAAGGCAACGGCGGCATGCGCGCGCGGCGCAGAGAGCGGCAGCTCCATGGCGAGAGCTAGCTAGGAGGACATCTTATCTCTAATCTGCGCGGGGACGGAGATGGACGGCCTACACTCCCCAGTTCAGCTTGTGAAAAACAAAAATCCCTTTTACACGAACGGTATTTTTTGTCTAGAATATATAAACGGTTTAATTTCTAAAGAAGCTTATATTGTTAAAAGAGCCACAGTAATATTTATCAAATCTAGTTCTCGTGCACAAACAACCACACTTGTTAATTTTATCCAACCTCTTTTGGAACTACATATATAGTACTACCTATGTCGATAAAAAGATATCACATGTTTGTCTAAATTTAGATTTATTTAGACATTATTTATGGTATAGTTATATTTAAATTTAGATGAATTTCTTGTCCGTCTCATAGCGAACTAAGGGACGGAGAGACAAGGATTTCACACAACCACAAAAGCTAGGAAAATTCAAACTATTTGAAAAACAATTTCAGAAATTAGGAAATACAGAGTAATTTGACGGCAAAGAAATAGAATGACCTCTAACATCATAAAATGGAAAACAATAAATTTAGCAACAATTATTGGAATATCCATATGAAACATAAAAAACTATTTTCAAGAGGGTTTTGAACGGTCTCGTTTGAGAATGCCTCTTAGTTTTCCTGATCAGAAGCGTGAGTCAGTGCAGCTACTTGAAGCCACCAGCGCATACACGCATTGGAAGGCACGTTGGCAGCCAGTAGCGGTGGACCAAGGGTGGCAGTGATGTGGCCCGAAGGCGACGCACCCACTTGGCATAACTTTCTTTTCTATTTGTTGTCTTTAATTGCAGGGATTAAAGAAGATGATGAAGATGATCAAGATTTCATGAAGAAACTAGTTCATAGTTTAGCCATGCTATCATATTTGTAATTTTTTTACATTCCTTTTCATTTCTTTTTAATTTCTGTAAAGTGTTGTAATATTTATAATTCTATTTGAGAATATTGTAAATTAACAATGTATCTTGTGTGATTATCAATAAAGCTCAAGTTTTCCTTAATGAGCTTTAAATATATTTGATGTATTATTTATACACTTGTATTTCTATTTATTTGATAAATGATCTTAATTTGAATTATAACATGATCAAGTGATGTTTTAATTTTGAAATTCAAACATACTTAGTTGAATTCAATCATGCAACTTAAATTTGAGATGTACTATTCCCCTCTCTTCTCGAAAACCCTAACTCAGTGAAGTTAGGTCCAAGTCTATCGCACTCTCGAAACCCTACCCCTGTAAGGTGTCGAGAGAGAAACTTGTCCCCCTTCGATGCAGTTTTCTTTAAAAAGCGCGAAATTTCCCCAGATTTTACGATGCAATGCACATCCTTTTCTAAATTCTACCCCTCGATCGTCTCTAAACCTGGGACATTACATCAAGTGCTTTAGTGATACTATTCTTCATCCGGAATGGTGGGTTATTCATCTTCAGGGGTAATGTGCTTGGCGAAAGGTGCGGGCGTTGTCCAACTCCTTGCGGGTCTTGTACAGCATGAAGTCCAGGTATGCGACATAGTGGTTCATCTCTGGGTGTGGTGGCATGGTTATTGGCCTTCCCATGGGATCATGTCTTGGGTAGTAAACAAAGCGAGTGTTCTTGAGCTTGTTCACATTCTGTCCACACAGACGGGCAATTGCTTCTTGCATGGCTTGGGTCATTCCTTCCTTCCAGATGGTTTCCCAAATTGGGGCTCCAAGCTTTCCTCTCAGATCTATAGTGACTTCCCATTGAGGTTGTCTTCCCGACTGATTATTGAGGGCACTCCAAAGAACTCGGGATACGGGCGTCCTAGATATTCAACCAGTTGTTTCAAATCCTTCTCGAACATTAGGTCTCCTCCGTGGCCAAGCTGATAGTGTCGAGGGTACTCCTCGCCAATGCCCTCCGATAGGGGCTTAGGGTTGATGGAATCCTGCAGGCTGACACGAGACATCGGTTCACAGACAAGCGGGGAGAGCAATTTACCCAGGTTCGGGGCCCTCGATGAGGTAAAACCCTTACGTCCTGCCTGTCTGTTCTTTGATTATGATGATAATGGGTTACAATGGGGTGCCGAATAGTTCGGCTGAGATCTAGTCGAGATTGCTATTGCTAGGGTTACCTAGCTCTAAGCTTTTGCTGGCTAAGATTGCTAAGATTGATCGTGTCCCTCGGTAGCCCCTCTCCTGGCCTTTATATAGGAGGCCAGGTCTCAAGAGGCCTAATCGAGTACGACTAGGTTTACAGTAGTTTTAGATCTGATCTTTCCTTGTTCGTTCGCTTCCTTGTCTTGCCCGTCAAGGAACCTTCTGGTGCGCCGACCTAGTGGCCCATCTTGTCTTCAGGTGTCTTCATGGGCCTCCAACTAGTCAATACCGGATAGGGCAAAGCTGGTTACTCGAAGGGTAATGCCCACGTCAGTAGCCCCCGAGTGTCTAGCCGAAGATAATTCGGGTAGAGACTAATGCATGTCTTCTCTTGATGTTCTTCTCCTTCATTGTCCTTGTTCATCTTGAATCTACTTCATCTTCTTTTATCGGGTGCGCGTCAGCGCTCCCGATGGGAGTAGCCCCCGAGTCTAGGTATGGATGCTTGCAATCCGTGCGTAGACTCAAGTTGTAGTACTCGAATAATCTCCTCTGCCGAGTTTTTCGCAGGTCTTCATAGGTCATTCGATATACTTTCTTTACGCAAAGGATAATGAGTAACGTGCCCAACTTTTGTCGGTTAACTGCCGATGGCAAAACAACGTTACCCTACACAGAATCAAGTCCCCGGGCATGATCCTGGAGTGCAAAAAACTTTTATCGGGTGTGCACCGCGCCCTCCCGATGGGAGTAATTGTCGAGTCTGGGTGCAGACTCAAACCTTCTTCCTTCGACTGCTTATTCTGTCGAGTCTTCATTTTATCGGGTGCGCGTCAGCGCTCCCGATGGGAGTAAGCCCCCGAGTCTAGGTTCGGATGCTTGTAATCCGTGCGTAGACTCAAGTCCTTCATCCGATGACTTTTCATGTTTCCTTCGAGTGCCTCTAGTTTTTTTTATGACGTCACTGTTGACGTGTAACTGCTGTGGGCTGATTGACAGGTCTTGACCTGACGGGCTTGCCCTAGCTCTGTGAGATCAGTTTTTTAGGGCTTGACCACTGCACGCGTAGCGATCGAGGTGACTCCTCGATTTTCGCACAATCGTGGGAATAGTGGGCCGCCGGTTCCACCCCTTCTTTTAGCGCCACGTGCTTTCACAGTTCTTAACCTCTCCTCAAAATCTCCAAAGGGCAAAAATCCCCAATCTCTTCCACAGCTTCCGCAGCATCTCCTCATTCTTCCCCTTCTTCCTTTCTTTACCGCTACTGCGCCACCACCACTGCTATTGCAACCAGATCTCGCAATGGTGAAGAAGAAGAATCTTGCCGCCGCCGGTAGTTCCACCAGCGGAGGTGCCGCCGCCAAGTCCTCCTCTTCTCTTCCGAAGGGGAGTGCCCCAAGCGCTCCTCCTCCAGCTCCGGTACCACCAGCGCCGTCGAACTCAACCGTCAAGCCTGGAGATTGGGTGGCATCAACCATCACCAAGCGTGACGAGAAGAGATCCCGAAGCCTAGGATTGATATCCTCTGATGTGGGAGACGTAATCCTTCCAGGTGCGATTTCTCGGCCTGATCCCCCTGCTGGCTTTACTGTGATGTTCTTATCTTTCCTTCATCGAGGCCTTTCGCTCCCTGCTCATGGGTTCCTCCTCCATCTCTTGCGAACGTACGAAATCCAACTATGGCAACTTACCCCCAACTCAATCCTTCATGTTGCTGTATTCATCACCCTTTGCGAGGCATTTCTGGGTATCGAGCCTCATTTTGGTCTATGGAAAAAGATCTTCTATGTAAAGAGATACAGCAGTAGTAATGGGTACTTCGTCACCGGAGGAGTAGGGTTTGTCGCTCGCTCGGAGGTCAATTACTTTAATTTCCCAATGAGAGAGTCCGTGCAAGGGTGGAGGTTGAAATGGTTTTATGTCAAGGACTCCCTGTCACCCGAGTCTCGGCTTCCTTGCTATGCCGATGTTTCCGAAGCCAAACCCAAGAACTCTTGGAAGAATATTCTCTCACCCGATGAAAGAGCTTCAGCCGAAGGATTATTTGCCAAATTCCTTCGAATCAAAGAGGCCAATGGCCAAACTATGATCGGTACAGAGGTAGCAGCGGTATTCCTGAAGCGTCGGGTCCAACCAGTCATGGCCAGAGTTCACCCGATGTGGTTGTACTCAGGTCCAAAGGATGAAACCAGGATTAATGTTGCCGATCTATCGGAAAAGGAGTTGCTAGATGAAGTCCGTCGCCTTACTTCCTTTAATCAGGAAGATTCGATTCCGCTGATTTCTTCTTATGCTCCCCTTGACGTTGATCATCCACCATCAGGGGTATTTTTCTTTCTTCACATCTCTACTATGCCGTTTTTCCCTTAGCCGACATAATTACCTTTGTTCTTACTTGTTATTTTACTTCGACAGATCCCCATGGCCTCTGGAAATACACATGATTTGCCGGATGATACTTCTGAGGGGAGAGGCTCCTCAGTCCCAGTAGATTTTCACACCACCGAGCAAACATGCCTAGAGGACGAATATAATGGTCCGATAGATTTCGAAGTTGCTCACACCGATCTTCCTTCCTCAGCCGATAACGCTGGTGTCGCAGATGGATCAGTGCGTAATGACGATGCTGATCGTGATACCTTTGTTGATACAGCTGCGGAGGAGGCCAGAGCTTCACCTGCGAAGAGATCAACTGGCGGCTTTGCCGATGAAGATGATCTCTTTGACATGTAAGTAGTTCCTTCCCAGAATTTATACTTTGCCTTCTTTCTTTGCATACCCCTTTTGTAATCACAGTCGACCATTCACCTTTGCAGCGACGAAGGCTTTATCGAGCCTCCGCCTAAAAAAGCCAAATCTGATGCTGCCTCGCCGGTCGTGGTGGCTTCCGAAGCTTCGGCTCCTAAGGCTGCCCCATGGCTCAAGCATCGACTGCTTCTTCCCTTTCCAAAGGGAAGGATATTTCTCCAACTGCTGCCACCGCGACTCCTTTTTCTGTAAGTCTTCTTCTGATTGCAATACAGATTTCTTGGAGCGTGCCTTGTTTAACAGTTTTTTGTGAACTGTCCTTCTCTCTTAAGGACCTGCGAGGCGTTATTTCTTCTCTGGAGGCCTTCGCCTCCCGATTCACTTCTCTAGAAGCTGACAAGGCTCGGCTACAAGAGGAAGCCAAATCTTCTTCCTCGAAATTGGATGGCGCAGTCAAGATAGCTGCTGCAGCTCGCCAAGAGATCGATTCTCTGAAAGAGGAACTAGTCAAGCTGAAAGAGAAGCTGAAGGAGGAGGAAGCATACAGGCTGTTGGCTGAAGCTCGGGCAGCCGAAAAGGATGAAGTCCTTCGTCAGTCTTCTTTGGCCTTACTTGGTAATTTTTTAACACACTCCTGTCGAATGACGCACTTATGGATTCGATCTTTTTGCCAATGAATTTTTTTTCTTCCTTTCTCCTACAGAGGCGGCGAACATCCCTGCCGATGCCCTGGATAGAGTTCCAAATAACTCTCCAGCGAATGCTGTATCAATGATTCTTGCTTCTCACCAGCTTACGCAAGAGCTTCTTGTAAAGGGGAAGGGTGCCATGGCGCGGATGCACTCGATGATCTTCCCCAAGATCAAGCAAGAGAAGACCCTGGGATAGCTGATCGATACCTTCGCGGTTGACACCAAGGAGGTCATCGAGGTATTCAAGCGTACATCACACACTTTTGGGGCTGTCCTTGCCTTCCAGCTTATGATGGGTTACGGCTTTAAGGGTGACATTGAAGAAATGACTAAGGGGCTTCCGAAAGAGCGAGACGGGCAGCTTGTTGATTTGAGAGCCTTTAAAGCATCTGCCCTTATTTGTGCCCGTCAGCTCCTTGAACTGGTTTCATCAAGGAAGTCGTCGGCTGGACCCAGTTCATCGACTCAGACCCAACTCCCTTGATTCTTGTAACGAACTTGCGCTTAGGCTGGTGTGAGACATTGTTCTGCCAAAAAACTTATGCTTGTAATAAACTCCGTGCTAGCAATGTTGTTAGCACACTTTTGTTATGATATTACTTCTTGCACTTCTCCCGATGGGAGTTATTTTGGATGTTCGGTTGTACCATATCCATCATCCCTTTATAACGGTATTTCCTGCAGGTCTTCCCAGTGCCCTCGTTTGCTGATGACTCTTCGGGTGCCCTTCCTGAAAGTGATCGGATCCAGCGTATGAAAGACCGGGTCACGCAGATGGAAAAGGACTTACGCAGCACTTACGCCTTAGCTGCCATTGTCAATAAAAAGAGCGAGATTGCAGCCGACGTGGAGCGGTACACTCTTAGTGAGCTGCATAAGGCTACCGAAAGTTTAAACTGTAAGTTTCCTGATCCCTTTGCCTGTTTGTTAACAACTCCTTGTCTGACTCTTTACTAATTCTTTTGCCAGTCATAGCTTTGAACCGTGCGGAAGAGAACAAGCGGATACACGAGCGAGTGCATGCTTTAACCCAGCTTTCCTCATCCGAAGAGATTTTCTGGCGGGAACACTCGAAGGCTTCGGCTGTTGCCAAATTTCAGGATCGAGTCCAACAAGTCCACCAGTTCTTCGACATGTGCTACAAAGCTATGAGGGTAGTTTGGAAGACGATGTTTCCTTTAAATGCAGTTCCCCCTACTCTTTTGACTTTGATGTCTGAGTTTGGAAATGCCAAGAAGGTTCGGGAGCTAGTAAGAGCTCAAGTTTTTGCAGGGGCCAAGTGTACGCTTGCCCTTGTGCTTGCTCGTTATCCTTCAGCTTGTTTGTTATCTATCGCCAATGCAACTGGTGATTTTGAAGAATTGTACCCAAAGGTTTTAGTGCCCGCCCATATAATTGTCGACAGGCTTGAGGAGGAGTCAAAGGTACCTGAAGAAAGGGAAACTCCGCAAGGGTGATGTCAGGGTGTAAAGTTACTTTTGTAAATTGTATTGGCTAGTCCATCCGAGTGTTAGGATTGTTAAGCCGAAACTTTTTATCTGGTTAATACATGAATATGTACTTTTACCATGCCGTTGGCAAATATTCAAAGGAGCAAAGCTTAATTGCCCGTTAGATGTATGTGTACTAGTTGGTCAGCAAATCATTATGAGTGATCAGCTCGTGTTGCAGGTTTTGCTAAACCTGTTGTATGCGCAACTTTGCTTTCAACCGATTGTAAGTTTCGACAGTCATTCCCAAATATTTCGGGTGTAATGATTCTGCCGATGAGCCCGTTGCTCTCTGATATTTCCATAAGTGAAATATCGAACGTGGGTTGTGTTTAAGTTTTCCAAACTCTTGCTTTGTACAGCACTCGTAGAGGCATCTGAAGCAGAGGGAAGGATTAATGTCCTCGTTTTTCTTTGCAGTGCTCGTAGAGGCTTTTGCCCTGGGGCGCTGTCTTCTGCCGCGCGTTACGTTGTGCCGTTACTTGACGGTGGCACGGTCATAGATATTTTAGATTACTGCAATGCTTTAACAAGAATCGAAACTTAAGTGCTTATTGATAGGGTAAATACGAAACTAGAGGGCGAAAAAAGGAGGCCCTGTGTAAAGTAAAGGGAAAAAAATTAAAAACTAAGGGAGTGTTTTATCAAGGAAGGGGTTCTTCTCTTCTTCAGAAGCATCTTCCGATTTCTTCGTCATGCTGGTGGTTGCTGCAGCGTTGTTGATTTCGCCAGGTGTCTGGGCAGCGATTGTTAGCGTCTTGCTGCCTCCTATATCTTCTGCATCGGCGACTGCCGAAACTTTTCCGCCGATGCTTTTGCTGCTGGGGCTTCGGGAGCTGGCTTCTTCTTGATTTCCCTGTCGAGTTTTTCCTCCTTGATTTCTTGTATCGTCAACTTGGGCGGAGGGTCGACAGTCTCTCGCCGTGGCCCAAACTTTGCAGCAATCCTTTGAAAGTCACGATCACAATTGTCCGAGCGCGAGAAACTTCCGTAGACTGTGATGTTTGTCCCGTTGTTCCCTGGCATCTTCAGCTTTAGGTATGCATAGTGCGGCACAGCCATGAACTTAGCATAAGCTGGTCTCCCGAGTATGGCGTGATACTGTGATTCCCAGTTCACGACTTCAAACTCGATCTTCTCCCTCCTGAAATTGTCGGGTTTGCCGAAGATGACGTTCAGTTATGCTTTGCCAAGAGAGTGCGCTGGTGAAGTAGGGAGTATCCCATGGAAGCGGGTGTCTGAGTCTTCCAACATTCTCATGGTGATCCCCATACTTTGAATTGTGTCAAGGAATATCAGGTTGAGTCCACTTCCTCCATCCATAAAGACTTTGCTCATCTTGAACCCTCCTATCTGTGCTTTGACCACTAGGGCGGCGTGTCCTGGTTTTGGTATAGTCATCGGGTGGTCCGTTCGACTGAACGTGATGTCCTGGGATGACCACTCGACATATTCAGGAATGTTCGCCATGACACTTTCTGCCAGGTTAATTTCTCGGGTGAGCTTCTTCATTTCTCTCCTTGAAACGCCTGTCCTGTGGATCATACTCATCTGCCCACGTGGTGGTGGAAATGCCTCGTTGGGTTGATGAGGTTGAGCTTGCTGGACCTGATGTTGTGATGGGGGTGGCGGTGGTGGTGGTGGTAGCTGTTGCTGGCCTGCCTGCTGGATGAGTTTATGCATATCGATGAACTGCCGACAGTCCCTGAGCAGGTGGCTAGACTTTACTTTACCATCCTTGGAATCGGTATATGAATGCAGGTAGCAAGGGGCGTTGATCTGTTCAGCGTAAGGCAATTCGGGAGTTCTCTGTTGTCGTGGTTTATTGTTGTCACGGTTCCCAGAGTTGTTCCGATTACCGTCCTGTCGATCGTCTCGCCTGTCGTCGTACCGATCATCCTGTCGATCAGAGTAACCTGCGGCCACCAAGTTATTGTCATCGTAACTGTGGTTCTTCCTTCTCTTGTTGCGATCCCTTCGACCACCCGAATCATGCTTCGGCTGGTCATCCTCTTCGTCGTCCATCGTGCTGTCGTGGCTTTCGGACGTTGTCTTCGCCATCGGCCCAACTGTTGGCGATTTCCATTAACTTGGTTATGGTTTTCGGCTTCTTGCGCCCAAGTTCTTCTATATAGCTTTCACGTCGGATGCCATCACTGAAAGCGTCGATTGCTCTATCGACAGATACGTCTTCCGCAGCATTCAGGAGTTTGGTGAATCTCCCGATATATGCGCGCATCGACTCCTTCTGCTTTTGCTGACAGTGCCGTAACTCCTCGATCCCGACGGGCCTTTTGTAGGTTGCTTGGAAGTTAGCGACAAAGGCTTCTACTAGGTCGTCCCATGACTTAATGGAACCCTTTGGCAGTCCTCTAAGGCAGGCTCGTGCTGAGTCCTTTAGGTAAGGCACTGCATTGCTGCTATCTGATTCCCTTTTTGCAGAATTACTGTCTGCAGATAGTCCTCTATCCAGGACCTTGGCTCCTGCTGCCCATCGTATTTGGCGGCGTCGGTAGGAGTGGGTTTGAACTTCTTGGGTGGCATGGCCTCCCGAATTTTGTAGCTCAAACAATCGGCTCCTCTAAGCTCGCCGTCGTTCTCCTGGGTCTCATCCGAAGAATCACTGTCAAATTCTTCTCTGGTGGCGCGTCGTCGCCTCGCTTTGTCGATCCTGCTCTGTGTAATTTCATCCCGAGCGTCTCTTGCGTGATGCTTTGAACCGCTAGCCTGCAGGGTCTTCTCTTTTGGTGGAACTAGATTATGTCCTAATATCGCAAGACTTTCCAAAGCGCCACGGTGGGCCTGAGCCATGGATCCTTCGGGACGCTGGTTAATGAGGTATGCTGCAAGGTTGGCTGTTGCTCCCGCAACGGTTTTTGGCCGTGGCATGCCCGCGGTGTCCGTGGTTATAAAAGACTTGCTCAGGTTTGATGTTATCTCCCTTGTGTCATCTTCCGAAAGCCTGGACAGTCTCGATCGATGTTTGCCTCCTCCGTGAGTACTTCGAGAGGCACTCCCCTGCGAGCCCCTTCGTCGCTCGCTGGACCGGTCTGCCGCAGATAGGCGTCTCTCGAGGGTGGCTTGCTCCTTAGATAGGCGCTCCCGATTTTTCTCCAATATGGAGCGGTAAGCATTGAGTGTGCCAACCGTGGTTCCCGCCGAAAGCGGTGTGTTGTTGAGTACGGCTGCCTTGGCTGCTGCCCATTCCTCCTCTGTAATGGTGTGGTCCTGTTGTCATTGCTGGCGTTCTTCTCAAAACTAGCCCGCCTGCTGGAGCGGGGGGTGCGATCTCCGTCTCCCCTGTTAGCGACATAAACTTGGAGGGGTGCCACTCTTCGGGTGTCTCCTCGGGCGATGCTGCCGATGCTGTCCTCTCCCGATGAACAGTAGGCGTTGCAGATGAATGGCGTGTCGCTTGAACCCAGTCCATGCCTGGTGTCGCAGTTCATGCAGTAATACGAGGTCAGCTCCGAGGACACGGGATCATCAGATCCGACCGACATGGAAGATGTCGAACGGGGAGTCGAAGGCGCAGACGAACTCGACGGGCTTGTCAGGCCAGCCGAAAGGTCGGGTGTCGACGATGCGCTCGGACTCGTCGATCTGGAGATAGGAGATTCCAGCAACCGAAGAATTCCTTCTGAGTTAACGTTGTAGTGGACGCTCCCGAATGCCATCTCCATGTTGCCTTGTAGACCAGAGAAGGTCGAGCGAGATGATTCGCTGTGCGGGGTGAATTCGTAGGAGCCGAAACGAATCGGGCTTCCCAGATGAGGCGATGATGGTGTTGACGAAGCTGTTGATGACATGACGGGTTCAGCCGATGTCTGATCTTGTGCCGACAGGCTTCCCACAGACGGTGCCAATTGTCGAGGGTACTCCTCGCCAATGCCCTCCGATAGGGGCTTAGGGTTGATGGAATCCCCGCAGTCGACACGAGACATCGGTTCACAAACAAGCGGGGAGAGCAATTTACCCAGGTTCGGGGCCCTCGATGAGGTAAAACCCTTACGTCCTGCCTATCTGTTCTTTGATTATGATGATAATGGGTTACAATGGGGTGCCGAATAGTTCGGCTGAGATCTAGTCGAGATTGCTATTGCTAGGGTTACCTAGCTCTAAGCTTTTGCTGGCTAAGATTGATCGTGTCCCTCGGCAGCCCCTCTCCTGGCCTTTATATAGGAGGCCAGGTCTCAAGAGGCCTAATCGAGTACGACTAGGTTTACAGTAGTTTTAGATCTGATCTTTCCTTGTTCGTTCGCTTCCTTGTCTTCTTGCCCGTCAAGGAACCTTCTGGTGCACCGACCTAGTGGCCCATCTTGTCTTCAGGTGTCTTCATGGGCCTCCAACTAGTCAATACCGGATATGGCAACGCTGGTTACTTGAAGGGTAATGCCCACGTCAGATAGGACTCGTAGTTGTAAGCCATCTGTGAAGAATTAGGATGAGTGAGTTAGAGAAGTGGTCAAGTGTGCAAAATTTTATGTAGAATTACAAGGAAAAGTAGAGCATGGAGTTCTCTTTTTGGAAAGATCTCAAGGATAAGAGTGAGAATAAGTTTTCATAAATATTCACTTTATTTGTTTTGAAACTAAGTTTTTCAGACGTCCATTCTAACTAGGGTCTCCTAAGGTCAAACAATGGCTTTGATACCAACTTATCAACACCCGGATTTTTAAGTCCATATGCCTATTATGCCATACATCGCAGTCCCAGGAATATTGTTGTTGCGAGACATAACAGTTGATATCATAAGTCATCATTCATTACAAACCATAGTCGTCTTACAATAATAGATCACATGATCCAATATTACACAAATAGTTGATCTAATGATCAACAAACATAACAAGTAGCGGAAGCGAAGTAGTAGTGGACTATCTAATCCACAGGCAACGCTTGACGTCAGGAGTACTCCTAGTTGTCGTAGACGTCCTGCTGGCCGTCATCTTCATACTGCTGCTCCTCTTCATAGTCTGGCCATTTGAATAGCCAGGAACACAGCCGTGAGTACTTTTAAAGTACTCGCAAACTAATACTAGTGTAAGTACCATCAATTTTATTAAGAGGGTGCTAAGCTCTAGGTTTATTTGCATAAAGCCAATTTTAGTTCATAAGCATTTAATAAAAGACTCTTCATTTGCTAACTAACTCAAGTGGAAACATTAGTGTCATTCTCACAACTCAGTTGTGATTCAAATCAAGTTCACCATTCAACTCATCATTCTTTTTCAAGAAAAACATCTGACAACGGAACAGTATGGCCTTTCCAATCGTCCGTAACTGTGGACACGGCTATTCGAATAGGTTTACACTCTGCAGAGATTGTACACTTGTGCCACAACTTTTGATTACATCCGTCAGGGACAACCCCGAATAATCGTAACTCAGTACAAGAATCATCAACCATAACCTTTGATACGTCCATTTTGCATCACTATTTTATATCATAATTTGCTGTTATTCATTGATATATTTCATATTTGGAAATGATACTTATGTTATTTCATCTATTTTGCATGTTTCATGATTATTGGAGGATCGCGCACCGGAGCCAGGATTCTGCTGGAAAAAGCGTCGTCAGAAGGCAATATTTTGGAAGATCAACAATTGACAGAAATTATATGAAAAATCCTATTTTTCCAGAAGACGAAGGGAGCCAAAAGGGGGAGCCGAGGAGGGCCGCCATGGGCCCACCTCATAGGCCGGCGTGGGCCAAGGCCTAGCCGCGCCGCCATGTGAGGAGGGGGCCCACAACCCCCTCTGGCCTCCTCTCTTTCGCGTACATCTTCGTCCCGAAAACCTAAGCTCCAGAGGATAGTCGCGAAGAGTCACAGCCGCCTCTGCGGGGCGAAAAACACCAGAGAGAAAAGAGCTCTCCGACAGGCTGAAATCTGCCGGGGAAATTCCCTCCCAGAGGGGGAAATCGATGCCATCGTCACCGACATCGAGCTGGACATCATCTCCATCACCATCATCATCATCTCCATCATCATCACCGCCGTCTCCACCGCTGCACATCATCACCGCTGTAACAATTTGGGTTGGATCTTGATTGTTTGATAGGGGAAACTCTCCCGGTATTGATTTCTACTTGTTATTGATGCTATTGAGTGAAACCATTGAACCAAGGTTTATGTTCAGATTGTTATTCATCATCATATCACCTCCGATCATGTTCCATATGATGTCTCGTGAGTAGTTCGCTTAGTTCTTGAGGACATGGGTGAAGTCTAAATGTTAGTAGTGAATTATGGTTGAGTAATATTCAATGTTATGATATTTAAGTTGTGGTGTTATTCTTCTAGTGGTGTCATGTGAACGTCGACTACATGATACTTCACCTTTATGGGCCTAGGGGAATACATCTTGTATTCGTTTGCCAATTGCGGGGTTGCCGGAGTGACGAAACCTAAACCCCCGTTGGTATATCGATGCGGGAGGGATAGCGAGGATCTCGAGTTTAAGGTCTGTGGTTAGATTTATCTTAATTACTTTCTTGTAGTTGCGGATGCTTGCAAGGGGTATAATCACAAGTATGTATTAGTCCTAGGAAGGGCGGTGCATTAGCATAGGTTCACCCACACAACACTTATCAAAACAATGAAGATTAATTAGCTATATGAAGCGAAAGCACTAGACTAAATTCCCGTGTGTCCTCAAGAACGTTTGGTCATTATAAGTAAACAAACCGACTTGTCCTTTGTCCTAAAAAGGATTGGGCCACTCGCTGCAATTAATTCTCTCACACTTTACTTACTCGTACTTTATTCAACTGCTGCATCAAAACCCCCTGAATACTTGTCTGTGAGCATTTACAGTGAATCCTTCATCGAAACTGCTTGTCAACACCTTCTGCTCCTCGTTGGGATCGACATTCTTACTTATCGAAAATACTACGATACACCCCCTATACTTGTGGGTCATCAACCTTTCACTTACATATCCTAGTATAGGCACCTCTCCCCATGAGCTTGACCTCCCAGTGAAGACAAATGATACGTCCAATTTGCATCACTATTTTATATCATAATTTGCTGTTATTCATTGATATATTTCATATTGGGACACAATACTTATGTTATTTCATCTATTTTGCATGTTTCATCATTATTGGAGGATCAAGCACGGAGCCAGGATTCTGCTGGAAAAAGCACCGTCAGAACGCAATATTTCGGAAGATCAACTGTGGAAGGAAATTATACCAAAAATCCTATTTTTCAAGATGACAAAGGAAGCCAGAAGGAGGAGCCAGGAGGAGCCAGGGTGGGCCCACACCCTAGGGCGGCGCGGCCCATGCCCTGGCCGCGCCGCCATGTGGTTTGGGGGGCCCACGGCCCCTTTCACCTCCTTTTCTTCGCGAAATCCTTCGTCCCGAAAACCTAAGCCACAGAGGGTACCTCGCGAAGAGTTACAACCGCCTCTGCGGGGCGAAAAACACCAGAGAGAAAAGAGCTCTCCGGCGGGCAGGAATCCGCCGAGGAAATTCCCTCCGGGAGGGGGAAATCGACGCCATCGTCACCGTCATCGAGCTGGACATCATCTCCATCACCATCATCATCATCTACACCATCATCACCGCCGTCTCCACCGCTGGACACCGTCACCGCCGTAGCAATTTGGGTTTGATCTTGATTGTTTGATAGGGGAAACTCTCCCGGTATCGATCTCTACTTGTTGTTGATGCTATTGAGTGAAACCATTGAACCAAGTTTATGTTCAGATTGTTATTCATCATCATATCACCTCTGATCATGTTCCATATGATGTCTCGTGAGTAGTTCGTTTAGTTCTTGAGGACATGGGTGAAGTCTAAATGTTAGTAGTGAACTATGGTTGAGTAATATTCAATGGTATGATATTTAAGTTGTGGTGTTATTCTTCTAGTGGTGTCATGTGAACGTCGACTACATGACACTTCACCATTTATGGGCCTAGGGGAATGCATCTTGTATTCGTTTGCTAATTGCGGGGTTGCCGGAGTGACGAAACCTAAACCCCCGTTGGTATATCGATGCGGGAGGGATCGCGGGATCTCGAGTTTAAGGTCTGTGGTTAGATTTATTCTTAATTACTTTCTTGTAGTTGCGGATGCTTGCAAGGGGTATAATCACAAGTATGTATTAGTCCTAGGAAGGGCGGTGCATTAGCATAGGTTCACCCACACAACACTTATCATAACAATGAAGATTATTTAGCCGTATGTAGCGAAAGCACTAGACTAAAATCCCGTGTGTCCTCGAGAACGTTTGGTCATTATAAGTAAACAAACCGGCTTGTCCTTTGTGCTAAAAAGGATTGGGCCACTCGCTGCAATTGTTACTCTCGCACTTTACTTACTCGTACTTTATTCAACTGTTACATCAAACCCCCCTGAATACTTGTCTGTGAGCATTTACAGTGAATCCTTCATCGAAACTGCTTGTCAACACCTTCTGCTCCTCGTTGGGATCGACATTCTTACTTATCGAAAATACTACGATACACCCCCTATACTTGTGGGTCATCAAGACTATTTTCCGGCGCCGTTGCCGGGGAGTGAAGCGCTATTGGTAAGTGGAATTGGTAAGGAAAACCTTCTATCGTTGTGCTGATTTTATTTCGCCTGCTTGCTATAAGTCATTATGGAGAGATCTTCTCTTCAATTTTTATTTGGGAAATCTACTACTACTGCAATGGTAGTGGATGAGGCGCCGAGTGAGGAAGTAATACCATATAAAATACCTATGAAAATTATTGAACGTGTTATGGATAACCGCTATGAAGGGGATGGAACTGTCCATCCCGGTGATCATTTACTTGTTTTTGCATGAATTATGCGGTTTATTCAAATGTGCAGGTATTGCTATGGATGAAGTGAGGAAGAAACTATTTTCTTTATCGCTGTCTGGTAAAGCGGCGCATTGGTATAAATTATTGGATAATGGGGATTCTCTTGAATGGAATGATATTGTGCCCCGGTTTTATTCTAAGTTCTATCCTCCAAGTGAAATTCATAAGGATCGGAATCGCATATATAATTTTTGGCCTCATGATGGAGAGAGTATTGCCCAAGCTTGGGGGAGATTGAAGTCTTTAATGCTCAAATGCCCCATTCATGAGCTTCCTGGTAATGTTATTATTGATAATTTCTATGCAAGACTTTCTTTTCAAGACAAGACCTTGCTTGGATACTTCTTGTTCTGGATCATTTACACGCAACAAAGAAGAGTTTAAAAGGGACCTTCTTGATCGAATCCAAGAAAATACTGAAGGTTGGGAGAACGACAAGGATAGAGAATCCGGTATAATTTATGATTATAAATGCATTGAAGCTTTTATGGATACCGATAAATTTCGTAATATGAGTGCTACATATGGTCTTGATTCTCAAGTTGCTGCAAATCTTTATAAAGCTTTTGCCTCTCATTATGAATTGCCAAAGAAGAATTTTGATAAGTATCATGAACCGTATAAAGATAAAATTGATTCATCTATTAATAAATGCGTTGTAGTTGAAACTGCGATCATGTTATTCCTGAAGCTTATATTGAAAAAACTCCTTTCCCTGCTAAAATGAAGGAGTACTCTGTTATAAATAGTGCGGTTCATAAAAGTGAAAAGAAACCTGTAGAACTCGAAGAACAAATAAAAGTTGAACTCTGCTGTTGCAATAGTTAAAGATCTTGTGACTCGAAAATGTGGAGGATGGTCATATTATTTTCTCGTGAAGATGCTTCTAATATTGTTTCACATCCTAATAAACCCAAACAAGCTAGTGTTCCTATGCTATCTGTTAGAATTGGTGATCATTGCTATTATGGATTATGTGATATTGGTGCAAGTGTTAGTGCTATTCCTTATGAGCTTTACACGGAGATTATGCACGAAATTGATTCTTGCGAACTTGAAGATATTGATGTGGTTATTCAGCTGGCTAATAGAGAAACTATTTCTCCAATTGGTATTGTTCGAGATGTGGAAGTTTTATGCGGTAAGATTAAATATCCTGCTGACTTTTTGGTACTTGGTTATGCTGCTAGTGATTATTGTCCTATTATTTTTGGTAGACCTTTTCTAAATACTTGTGGAGCTATTATAGATTGCAAGAAAGAGAAAATTTTGACTAAATTTGCTGGTGAATCTTATGAGTTTAACTTCTCTAAATTTACCAAAACTCCTTATAAAGCTGACTTGCCTAGTAATGATTTTAAAATGGAACAGTATGCATCTATTGTTCTTGTTCCTAACAATCCTTTGCAGCAACATTTGGAGGATAGCGAGAGTGAAGTTTTTAGGAAAGAAAGAGATGAGCTTGAGGAAATTTTTCTCCGCCAACCTATTCTGAAGCACGATTTACCGGTGGAAGATCTGGGTACAACACCGCCACCAAAGGAAGATCCGGTTTTTGATTTAAAGCCTTTGCCTGATAATCTTAAATATGCTCATATTGATGATAAGAAAATATATCATGTTATTATTAGTTCTAAGCTTTCAGAGATTGAGGAAGAAAGGTTATTGGAAATATTGAAGAAGCACCGAGGCGCTATTGGCTACACTCTTGATGATTTGAAAGGGATTTCTCCTTCCATTTGCCAACATGCTATTAATATGGAAGATGATGCAAAGCCTGTTGTTGAACATCAGCTTCGTCTAATTCCGAAGATGAAGGAAGTGGTAAGGAATGAGGTATTAAGACTTCTTGAAGCTGGTATTATATATCCTATTGCTGATAGTAGATGGGTTAGTCCAGTGCATTGCGTTCCCAAGAAAGGAGGAATGACTGTTGTGCCTAATGATAATGATGAGCTCATCCCTCAAAGAGTAGTTGTAGGGTATAGAATGTGCATTGATTTTCGAAAAGTTAATAAAGTTACTAAGAAAGATCATTACCCTTTACCATTTATTGATCAAATGCTAGAAAGATTGTCTAAAAATACTCATTTTTGTTTTCTTGATGGTTATTCTGGGTTTTCACAAATTGCTGTTAAAGCTAAAGATCAAGAGAAAACCACATTTACTTGTCCCTATGGAACTTATGCTTATAGACGTATGCCTTTTGGTTTATGTAATGCTCCTGCTACTTTTCAAAGATGCATGTCTGCTATTTTTCATGGTTTTTGTGAAAGTATTGTAGAGGTATTCATGGATGATTTTTCCGTCTATGGGAATTCTTTTGATAGTTGCTTGCGAAACCTTGATAAAGTTTTGCAGAGATGTGAAGAAACTAACCTTGTTCTTAATTGGGAGAAATGCCACTTTATGGTTAATGAAGGAATTGTATTGGGACATAAAATTTCTAAGAAAGGTATTGAAGTTGATAGAGCTAAAGTTGAAGCAATTGAGAAGCTGCCCTATCCGAGGGATGTTAAAGGTATTCGTAGTGTTCTTGGTCATGCTGGGTTTTATAGGAGATTTATTAAAGATTTCTCCAAGATTTCAAAGCCTCTTACTAATCTTCTTCAAAAAGATGTACCATTTGTTTTTGATGATGATTGTAAGGAAGCTTTTGAAACTCTTAAGAAAGCCTTAACAACTGCTCCTATAGTTGAACCTCCGGATTGGAACTTACCCTTTGAGATTATATGTGATGCTAGTGATTTTGCTGTAGGCGCTGTTCTTGGACAGCGAGTAGATAAAAAACTAAATGTTATTCATTATGCTAGTAAAACTCTTGATGCTTTGCTCAATGAAATTATGCTACAACTGAAAAAGAATTATTAGTCGTAGTCTTTGCTTGTGATAAATTTAGATCTTATATTGTTGATTCAAAAGTTACAATTCATACCGATCATGCTTGCAATTAGATACCTTATGACAAAGAAAGATGCTAAGCCTAGGCTTATTAGATGGGTACTTCTTTTGCAAGAATTTGATTTACATATTGTAGATAGGAAAGGTGCTGATAATCCTGTTGTCGATAACTTGTCTAGATTGGAAAATATTGCTTATGATCCTGTTCATGTTAATGATAGTTTTCCAAATGAACAATTGGCTGTAATAAAGGTGAGCTCGCGAGACAGGTCCTTGGTATGCTGATTATGCTAACTTTATTGTTTCCAAGTACTTGCCTCCAACCTTTTCAACTCAGCAAAGGAGGAAATTCTTTTATGACTTGAGGCATTATTTCGGGATGACCCACACTTATATAAAGAAGGAGTGGATGGTATTATGCGAAGATGTGTTCCCGAATATGAACAACAAGAGATATTGAGTAAATGTCATGGTAGTGCTTATGGAGGACATCACGCCGGAGAAAGAACCGCGCAAAAGGTTCTACAATCAGGTTTTTATTGGCCAACTCTCTTCAAAGATGCGAGAAAATTTATTTTATCTTGTGATGAATGCCAAAGGGTTGGTAATATCTCCGAACGTAATGAAATGCCTATGAATTATACTCTTGTTATTGAACCGTTTGATTGTTGGGGATTTGACTTCATGGGACCTTTTCCGTCTTCGAAGGTAACACTCATATACTTGTTGCTTGTTGATTATGTTACTAAATGGGTGGAAGCTATACCTACAAAAAGTGCTGATGGTGAGACCTCTTTAAGAATGCTTTTAGATATTATTTTTCCTAGATTTGGAGTACCTAGATATATTATGACTGATGGAGGTTCTCATTTTATTCATGGAGGTTTTAGAAAAACTCTTGCTAAGTATGGTATTAATCATAGAATTGCTTCCGCTTATCATCCTCAAACTAGTGGTCAAGTAGAATTATCAAATAGAGAGATCAAATCTATTTTGGGAAAGACCGTTAATAAAACTAGAAAGAATTGGGCTAGTAAATTGAAGGATGCACTTTGGGCTTATAGAACTGCTTACAAAAATCCCATGGGAATGTCACCTTATAAAATGGTTTATGGGAAAGCTTGTCATTTACCTTTAGAACTAGAGCACAAAGCTTATTGGGTCATTAGAGAATTAAATAAAGATCCTAAACTTGCTGGTGATAAGAGGTTGCTTGCAATTAAGTTCTCTAGATGAATGGAGAAGTGAAGCTTATGAAAATGCTAAACTCTTTAAAGAGAAAGTTAAAAAATGGCATGATAGGAGGATTATCAAAAGAGAATTTAATATTGGGGATAAAGTCCTATTGTATCGGTCTCGTCTCGGATTCTTTGCGGGGAAATTACTCTCGAAATGGGAAGGACCGTATGTTGTCGAGGAGGTGTATCGTTCGGGAGCAATCAAAATTAGCTCTCTCCAAGGCAATGCTACGCAAGTGGTGAATGGACAAAGACTCAAGCATTATATCTCGGGTGATTCCTATAATGTTGATGTTGATATTATTCAAGTGGAAACACCGGAGGCTTTCATCAAAGGGCAAATTGACAGTCCGCGGAACTCGACTTTGAATAGGTAACGATGATTGGTAATGAAAAGTACGCAATTTACTTTCCGAACAATATTTTCGCTGTTTTTGGAAAATATGAAAAATTACGAGTTCGAAACGGAGTGGAAAGGACGCACGAGGGGGCGCCACCATAGGCCGGCGCGGCCAAGCCTGGGCCCGCGCCGCCCTATGGTTTGGTCGCCTCGTCGCCCCTTTCCGACTCTGGTTCGATCTGGTACTTTCCGTTTGTCGTGAAAATTTTTGCTATATAATCCCCCGGACCCCTGGAGGTCCGTATATCGTGTTCTCGACGTGTTTTGTTTCGAGCTGTTTCTGCCAGGATCTGTTTTCGGTTTAGAAGCACCATGGCCTCCAACGACAAGGGCAAGGGGCTTTCGGAGGAAGAAGTGAAGGAGGTGCCATCAAGACAAGAGCAGCAAGCCGGAAGGAGCAAGCAAATCTTAGTGGGATCTGTTGACACTCGACGTTCTTTTTCTCATAACCTGCAGGGACCTTTACCACCCGCTCTTAGCCTCGACTCCTTCCCCATGTTGGAAGAAGTTCTACGGACTACTGATGAGTTTTGTGATCAATATCGGGCTCTAAGAAGAGAAGTGGAGATACTCCAAGAGGAGAATTGCCATCTCCGAAGAATGCTGGAATACCACTCGATTCGCATCACAAGGTCGTCATCGCCAACTTCAGATAACAATGAATCTCTTCGAATCTTAGTGCAGAATTGTCAAGGCGAGAAACTGAAGTTGAAGGAGTTTATTAAGAAGCGCGGGAGGAGTTCATCACCACCATCGCCAAAGGAGTAATTCATCATCGGTATTGGCATCCCCTTGGTTTGTTCCAAGCTTGGGGGAGTGCCGCGGTATCACATTATCACTACCTTTTACTTTTATTGTCAAGTAGTGTCATATCATGAGTAGGGAAGTTATCATATAAGATGGGTTGCAGTTGGAAGTATCTCTCCTTTAGTTGGTTATCTATGTATCCCTTGGTGTGAGTTATTGTTATGGAATATTAATGAGAAGTCTTATCATTTACATATTGCACATCTTATTCTAGTTTGCAATCTCTATTATATGATTTACTTTGTTGTTAGTATTGGTATCACTTTGGGAGCATTGAATAAATCTATTTGGTTTTGGCAAACTTAGCATTGGTCAATAGCAACAACACTTTGAGGTTTAAATAGAAAAGAGAAATACATGTAGATGTTTCATTGTCTTTCTTTCTTGTTAGCTCATAGCTTATTATTCGAAGATTAAAATTGTTTGCGCTTACAAGGAAGATGCATGATTGTTTCTATCACATGTATATTTGTTTGTTTCCCTCGACTCTTATGCTTGCTAATTAACCTTGCTAGCCAAAGACCTGTACTGAGAGGGAATACTTCTCGTGCATCCAAACCTTAACCCAAACCTATGTCATTTGTGTCCACCATACCTACCTACTACATAGTATTTTCTGCCATTCCAAGTAAATACTTTATGTGCTACCTTTAAACAATTCAAAACTTAGTATCTCTTATTTGTGTCAATGTTTCATAGCTCATGAGGAAGTATGTGGTGTTTTATCTTTCAATCTTGTTGGGCAACTTCCACCAATGGACTAGTGGCTTCATCCGCTTATCCAATAATTTTGCAAAAAGAGTCGGCAATGGGATTCCCGAGTCCCAAATTAATTAAACTAAATAGACACTCCTCCATGGTATGTGATTGATGGACGGCACCCGAGGATTCGGTTAGCCATGGCTTGTGTAAGCAAAGGTTGGGGGGAGTGTCATCATCATAATAAAGCTAAAATAAAAAAGGCACTCCTTCATGGTATGAGATTGATGGACGGCACCCGAGGATTCGGTTAGCCATGGTTTGTGAAAGAAAAGGTTGGAAGGAGTGCCACACAAAATGAAAATAATATGGGAGCCGCTCCTTGGAGGTTGTCTGGCAAGGGGGTTAGAGTACCCGCTACCAGTCGTTGACAACAACAAACACCTCTCAAAATGTTACTTTTATTCTCTTTATATGATTGCAAAACTGAAAAAGCTCTAGCACATGATTTAATCCCCGCTTCCTCTCGCGAAGGGCCTGTCTTTTACTTTATGTTGAGTCGGTAAACCTATTTCCCTCCATCTTAAGCAAGCATTTGAGTAGTTGTGATCAAACCATTATATTGTGATTTGCTTCATCATGTCTTTTATTCTTCCTTGTTTAGTACAAGTTTTATCCGAATGAATATAGCTTTGCAAGTTATCAATGATTATGAAAAGACCATTATGATTGAGTATGCAAGTTGTGCCTTATAAACTTTAACATGAGAGCGCTGCTCAATGAGATAAATATAATCTGTTAATTGTTCTCTGACCAAGAACGAAGTTTGCCATCACCAATTATGATTTCTTATGCACCTTTACTTGTGATTACCTTATACTTGTTTCAAGTTGAGTTATAAGAGGTTGTTTACTATAATGTCTTGTGTCAATGAATATGATGCTTCTTGTCCGTATTTTATTTATCGACTCTTCACTCCATAAACATGTGGTCCTGTCTATCGAGCTCCAGCTTCGCTTGGGGACAAGCGAAGTCTAAGCTTGGGGGAGTTGATACGTCCAATTTGCATCACTATTTTATATCATAATTTGCTGTTATTCATTGATATATTTCATATTGGGACACAATACTTATGTTATTTCATCTATTTTGCATGTTTCATCATTATTGGAGGATCAAGCACCGGAGCCGAGGATTCCGCTGGAAAAAGCACCGTCGAACGCAATATTTCGGAAGATTAACTGTGGAAGGAAATTATACCAAAAATCCTATTTTTCAAGATGACGAAGGAAGCCAGAAGGAGGAGCCAGGAGGAGCCAGGGTGGGCCCACACCCTAGGGCGGCGCGGCCCATGCCCTGGCCGCGCCGCCATGTGGTTTGGGGGGCCCACGGCCCCTTTCGCCTCCTTTTCTTCGCGAAATCCTTCGTCCCAAAAACCTAAGCCACGAGAGGGTACCTCGCGAAGAGTTACAGCCCGCCTCGCGGGGCGGAGAACACCGAGAGAGAAAGAGCTCTCCGGCGGGCAGGAATCCGTCGGGAAATTCCCTCCGGGAGGGGAAATCGACGCCATCGTCACCGTCATCGAGCTGGACATCATCTCCATCACCATCATCATCATCTACACCATCATCACCGCCGTCTCCACCGCTGGACACCGTCACCGCCGTAGCAATTTGGGTTTGATCTTGATTGTTTGATAGGGGAAACTCTCCCGTATCGATCTCTACTTGTTGTTGATGCTATTGAGTGAAACCATTGAACCAAGTTTATGTTCAGATTGTTATTCATCATCATATCACCTCCGATCATGTTCCATATGATGTCTCGTGAGTAGTTCGTTTAGTTCTTGAGGACATGGGTGAAGTCTAAATGTTAGTAGTGAACTATGGTTGAGTAATATTCAATGGTATGATATTTAAGTTGTGGTGTTATTCTTCTAGTGGTGTCATGTGAACGTCGACTACATGACACTTCACCATTTATGGGCCTAGGGGAATGCATCTTGTATTCGTTTGCTAATTGCGGGGTTGCCGGAGTGACAGAAACCTAAACCCCCGTTGGTATATCGATGCGGGAGGGATCGCAGGATCTCAGAGTTTAAGGCTGTGGTTAGATTTATTCTTAATTACTTTCTTGTAGTTGCGGATGCTTGCAAGGGGTATAATCACAAGTATGTATTAGTCCTAGGAAGGGCGGTGCATTAGCATAGGTTCACCCACACAACACTTATCATAACAATGAAGATTATTTAGCCGTATGTAGCGAAAGCACTAGACTAAAATCCCGTGTGTCCTCGAGAACGTTTGGTCATTATAAGTAAACAAACCGGCTTGTCCTTTGTGCTAAAAAGGATTGGGCCACTCGCTGCAATTGTTACTCTCGCACTTTACTTACTCGTACTTTATTCAACTGTTACATCAAACCCCCCTGAATACTTGTCTGTGAGCATTTACAGTGAATCCTTCATCGAAATTGCTTGTCAACACCTTCTGCTCCTCGTTGGGATCGACATTCTTACTTATCGAAAATACTACGATACACCCCCTATACTTGTGGGTCATCAACAAACCGTCAGCCTTGGAACTGCACAGGGCTTGGGCCGGACATTCACCTCATTTCACGTCATTTCACATCATTTCACTTTCAACGGAGGCAGCATCGGCATAACCCCTATGACGCTTGTTTAGAGGGAACACATACTAAGATGCATAAACTTCCAGTTAAGCCCTACCCATAATCAGGTATTGTGGGGGTACTAAATATTGGAAATGGTATCGCATCTGAACCCAACCATCAGTTTTTATCAAATTCATCATGTCATTCAAGTCATATTCACCTTCAAAATCTTTCAATAGAATGACTCATCATTCCAAGGTTTTCAAAGTCATTTCATTTCACATGTTTCCATCTAGAGTAGTCACTTTTATTTGTTTAGCACTAGCAACTAGTCATGAGGGGTGCTAACTAGCTTTGATTGCTCTAGGCTAAATTTGATACTCTTGTAGTACTCTATATTTAGACCAAAGTTAACTATAAAAGGAAGCTTTAATAATCAAGTAAAAGCTTGTAAGAATAAAACTTGGGATGGGATCACGAGGCATAAAGTAATAGGTGAGTGTGCCTTGCTCTGATGGAGCTTTGCACTTTGCAAGAATATTAGCTTGCCTTGGTTGGTGTACTGATCAAAGTGGTCTTCTTCTTCCTGGAAGTAGACCTCCTCCTCCTGGTACTCTTCGGTACTAGCATCTAAAAACGGATAAGAGGTAACAATCACCAAACAAAGTTTAAGAGCTAGACTAAGCACACAATTGGTTCTCACAAGTTATTCTAGCATCACAATACTAGTAACATGTTGGTTGACTTTGTTTCCTTTTTAAGAAAAAAATAATTTCCTCTCATTACAATATTGATTAGGGTTTCTATTTAGTTCCTTGAGGAAATAATTTCCTCTCATTGAATCTTGTTAAGATTTAATCTCCTCAAATGAACCCATGTTGACCAAGGTCAACCATTCATAATCATCATTTCGAAAAATGATTTAAATGAGGTAAAGTACCTCATGCAATTTAACACTACCATACCTATAATTTAATGTCACCAAATAATTCAATATGAGATTAGGTAGACCATGGTCACTACCTCATGTTGAGTTACTTGAGACAAGATTTAAATGAGGGAAAACCTCTCATAAGATTTAATAAATAATTTTGGATAATTTAAATGGACTAGAAATAGCCATAGAGCCATTTCCTATTTTAGCCCATGATCATACAAAGTAACCATGTGATATTTTTACATAAACATGTAGAGTATGTGAAATGTGATTTATGAGAGTTGAAATCAACTCAAAAGCATTTTTGGTTGATTTTTAAATAAAGTTTGAAATTTGAAAAGGCCCTTCCTTTTTATTTTTGTCACATTAATTCTACAAAGGATCTAATGTTGAGACCAGTGAGGTTGGGTAGATTTTTTCACAAGCTTTCCAACCATATAAAATTCATCAAATTTGGTTTAGCCGATTTGATTCTATTGAATTTTGAAAAAGCATTTGCAAGGTTTTTGATTTAATTTGGAAAATCCAAATTTGAATTACTGGGCCAGCGCGGGAAATGAACTTGGGCCGAAACGGTTTAAATACGAGGAAGCCAGCCCACCACGCGTCTCGCACGCGTGGGCTGCCTGACATGGTGGCCTCCACCTGTCAGTCTCACTTAAAGATGTGAATCGGTACGGCAAATTTGGGACGCACGATTAGGCGATGATCCAACAGATCAGGGCCATCATCGTCGACGGCGAGAGGGAGGCTTACTGGCGGCGTGAGCAGGGGGTCGGAGCGCTCACCGGAGCTCCGGCGAGGGTCGACGAGGTGCGCAGGGTCGTTGTCGATGACGGCGAACCTCCTGGTACCGGCGTTGCTTCCTGGGGCGGCTCCAATCGACGGCGACGTCTGCGGTGGTGCTACGGCTTCGATGGTGCAATTGGGCGGCGCTGGTGGCTAATGTGGAGCAGAGAGAGGTCGAGGCGAACGAGGGAGAAGAGGGGAGTGAGTTGGTGTGGAAGAATCGAGCGGGGAGGTTGCCCTTTCATAGCGGCGGAGGGAGGCAGGGTGCTGCGGTGAGGTCGATCATGGCGACGTGGCTACAGGTCGCTAGCAGGGTAGGAGAGGGCGCAGCGCTGTTCAGCACGTCCTGGCGGTCCTCCTGGCGGTAATGGCGCGGCTGGGCGGTGCCTAACGTGGTCGGCATCATGCACTGTTCTGCGCGGCAGTGGCGGAACTTGGTTTCTTATCCGGCGATAGCGGGCCACGGTCGGGGACAAGAAGTTGTCTGGCGTGTTCCTGGTGTTGTGGCGATGCTCAGGGTAGAAGAGGGGGTCCAGGCGAGGTCGTGATCGACGGGGCGACGCGCGTACTGGCGTGCCCGTGGGCTGCGCCCATGCCAACCCTGGCATGCCCTGGACGTCGTGGGCACGACGTGTTCCGGTCGCTGTGGTGTTCTTCTCCGACCAAGGCTAGTCCAGTCATGCTCAGTAGAGCAAGGGGAAGCAGGGGGACAAGGTGGGCACGGCTAGAAGTGAGAGGGGCTAGCTATGGCCTGGTGTGTGCAAGACATGGCCGGCATGGGCATGGCATTGCCATGTCTAGGGTTGGGCAGCAGTAGCATTGCGTTGGAGGGGACAAGGGGACAATGTAGGGGCAAGTGCAACTCAAATTTGGGCCAGAACACTATTTGCAATAGTAAATTTGATTTCATTTGATTCTTGCCCACCAAGTGTTCGACACAATGGCCGCAAGAAAGAAAATTTTGAATTTTTGAATGAAATTTGGTGGAGTTGATTCATATAATCAAAGGCACACAATGGTGGTGGTGGTGTGCAAAATTGAGTTGGTTTGCAAAATTTCAAATTTGGGCACCATCTTGAATCTGCTTAAAAGTTCCAACTTTGCTTGAGCATAACTTTGAATTCAGCATGAATTTGCAGGGGTGGTCTTTACCAAAGTTGTTCACCTTGATGTGGTCTTGGATGAGGTGCAAAGAGTTAGAATTGTATGATTTGAAAATTTCTTAAAACAGAGGCTCAAAGTAGGCATCAGCTTAAAATTGGCAGTTTTGACCATTAGTGCATGTGAGCACAATTTGCATTCAAATTTGATTTGATTTGAGTTTCTTTGATTCCAAAAGTGTTTATAAGTGTTTAGTAACATTCTCCAACCAATGGCACAAGCTAAATTGGCCTAGGTCAAAGTTTTGCAAAATGGCCATAAGCACATGTATGTGATGAATTGCATTTTTTCCTTTTTTTTCTTCTTTTCTTATTCTTTGCTTCACTTAGGCATGGTTTAGGGTTTATTTAGTGTTAGATTGAGTTTGGTAAAGGTTTCAAACCATTTGGGTAAGGTATGAGGGCATAGGTCAAGATTTGCCATTATGGCTATATGCCACATATGCCTCTATGCATAATTTTATTTTATTTTTGTTTCATAAAGGATTTAGTTGGTAGGTGATAGGTTGGGTTGGTTGAGGTTTTTCAAATCATCCAACAAAGTAGCACATGGCCTAGTTCATTATTTGCAAAAATAGCCATAGGCTTACATAGGCCTTTCTTTTTTACTTTAATTTCTTTTTATTTTGCTTTTATCTTAGAGGGTGAAAAGAAGAGTGAGGTTTAGGGTTTAGAAGCATATTCAAAACATCAAGCAACTATCATGGCAAGGATCACACCTACATGCTTGAATACTATGCATATTACTTAGATTAATAAAAGTTTTTGTTGGTTCCAAAATTTGGAAAATAGGGAAATTCATTTTCTCTTTGTTTTAAAATTTGGGATGTTACAATTCGACACGCACAACTATTGGTTTCATAGGGAGCGATGCAAAGCTCTGCAGTATGTTGCCATCATGGGACATGTCTTTAATTTCATGGACATGTATTTAGTTTCATGGACATGTCTTTAGTTTCATGGTGAAGTTAATCGTAGAGAATGGCATGGAATAATGGTGGTTCATGTCATGGTGACGATGAGGTTCTGTCTTGGTGATTCATGACATGGACCAACGTCATCGGCAAGTGGGAGAGACAATACAGTAGAAATTTAGAGTCTAAACTTGTAGGACGAAAAACCCGAGAGATCTGGCCTTAATTGGTTGTTTTTGGAAATGGTCTTGTTTAATGCATTATTTTGTGAGCATGGACTTTCTCCTGAGTACAAAACTCCGATCTATGATCAGGACGATGATGGCGCCACGCTTGGAGAAGATGGATTTCTGATGCTATCTTGGTGGTGTTTGGTCCGCTGCTACAAGGAACAAATCACTGTAGCGGGACTTTTCTTTTTCGTAATTCTTCTTTATTTTTGTTGGTTGTGTGCATCCATATTGTCATTAGGGCACTGCATTGTTGTAGAGGCTGGGTGTAATTGGTATCGGTGTGATATTAAAATATTTTATTTATTAAAAAAAATCTAAGATGACTACTCCATCAAAGATATTTTGACCTTTCATAAATCCAATTGAGACATGTGTATCACCTTATCAGCAATGCTATTAAATTGACTATTTGCACCATTTGTGTAAAAATTTGAAGCTAACACATATATGTCTATATTGTTGAATGCAACATGCCTCTTCTATTTTTGGTAGAAGAATGATCTCCCGTTTAGTTTGAATAATTGGAGATCACCATTACGTAAATCATCAAAAAATGTAACAAGTCATATTTGATTACATCCCAACCGTGTTGACAGAATTCTGCCGAAAACCCATTTGGGCCTAGCGATTTATTATGTCTATTTGAAAGATTGCTTCCTTTACTTAATCCTCCGCAAACATATATGTCAGATAACATTCTCTTTATCTAAAACTTGTGGAATATCACTAATTTGAGATTCTTCAAAAAAGAGTCCACTCAAGCCCCAAAAATGTTCTTATAGTAATTAGTGATGTACTTTTTCAAGGGATTAACCTCTTGTATTATGCCTTCATGGTCAAGTCCAATAATGTACTTCTGTATGTATCGCATATTTGCGAGCATATGGAAATACCTCGTATTATTGTCCCCTTGCAATATGAACTGAGTTGTAGATCTTTGATACCACTTAAGCTCTTCATCACGTAGAAGTTAATCCATATGCTCATTTGATCAGTTCTTAAGCTCAATATCATGTTCAGGTAACACTCTATCTTGTCTAGTTCATAAATGGTAACCTTTTTTATTTATTTCTTGTAAGCTCCAATTGAGTTTGCAGACCATCCACACTTGATGCAACTTTCTTATTAGCTTCTCCCAGATTCCGCAAACTCTGTCAATGAAGCCTTCTTGGTATAGCAAACTTAATTAGATGTGATCATTTATATGCTTGCGTATGTTGATGATGTTATCGTTGTTGGTTCCTCCACCACAGAAGTTGAGTGAATCCTTTGTCCCTTGGCAAAGTGTTTCCAATCAAGGACCTTGGTCCCATTCGGTATTTCCTTCGCAGGGAGGCTGCTCACAATTCAGGGGGTGACTTTATCTCAATGCAAGTATGCATTAGATTTTCTTTGCTAAGCACAAATGGAGAGTTGTATGTCAGTCTGCACACCTATGTCTGCAATTGAAAAGCTTTCATCTACATTCCACACCACTATCTAGTGATGATGTGTTCACACAAAGGAGTATTGTTGATGGTCTTCGGTACCTTAGACTCATGAGACCAAATATTACCTTTGTGGTAAACAAGATGTGCCAGTTTCTTTCAAAACCCACAAGTGCTCATTGGGTACAAGTGAAGCAGGTCGGTAGAGGAAAAAAAATGCTTCGGCCCTCCGCATCGCTCCCCGCGGGCGACGGGAGGGCGCCCAACCCTAAACCGCCGAACCACCCCGTCCCCGACCTTCCCCAGCCGCCGCCGCCGCCGCAGGCCGCCGGGCAAAGCCCGCGCGGTGCCGGCGGCAGCGGAGCGGCTCTTCCCCGTGCGTTGGAAGAGGGGGCGCGGGGTCCTCTCCTTTCTGGCGACGGTGCTCCTCGGGCACGGATGGCTCCGGCAGCGGCGAAGGTCCTCGGGCGGCGCAGCGCTGGGCGGCGAGCTGGCATTGCCGTTGCCGTTTGGCGGCGAGGCGGAGCGGGGTGCGGCGGCGTTCCCCCGGCCCAGATCCTGGTCCTTTGGGGCCCATCTGGGTTTTGGCGGGCCGGCCGGGTGCATCCGTGCTGCTTCTGGCGGATGGGTAGGAGACCGGAGCGGAGGCAGCTGGGGTGGAGGCGCCACTCCTGCAGCATCCGACGGCGGGCTTCACGAGCACGGACCAGGTGGGTCTATGCTCGGCCGGGCCAGGAGGGCCTGGTTTTCCCCTTGTCGGCATGTCCGGACGGGTACCGCCATTGGCGGTGCAGGCAGTTCCCTCCCGTGGTGCCTTTCCCTCGCAGCCCCTCGTTTTCGTGTTCCTTTCTCGTCTCGCTGGCTTCGGTTTGCTGGCTGCGGGGAGATGGCGCTGGTGTCTCTTAAGCCGTGGTGGCGCACGCTGGTGGGTGGTGAGGTTGGTGGAGCAGGATGGAGCGCTCGGGGCGGGGTGACGAGGGTCGGGAGAAATCTCTGTCGGTTGGCCGACACCAACGCGGTGACGCTCGCGGGCGCCACCCCTCCTTCCTGAAGGGCGTTGGTGAAGCTCTCCTCCCTGTCCCTGCGCGTACCGGGGGAAACCCTAGGACTAGTCCGGGCAGCAGCGTCGTCATCGTCGCATTCCTTCTTGAAGGTGCTGCTTGGTACGCGGCGCTCCAAAATGCTAGGCGCGTGGTGGAATTCTCCGGAGGGCGCAGTGGCTGCGAGACACCTTCGTTTTCATCGATCCGGCCTCTTTGGCTTTCTTTCTCTTTTCTTTCTTTTATGTTTTCTTTTGGGCTTGATTGTGCTGATGCCCCAGCAGTTGGCAGTTGTATCGTGTGGTTGCTATATTAATATAGCGGGGCGAAAGCCTATTTCGAGGAGGTACAAGTGAAGCCCATTCTGAGATATGTAAAAGGATCAAACACAAGCTTGTGAACCTAGCGCTCCACATCAACACTACAAGTGTGTATATTGATGCAGACTAGGCAGGTAATATGGATGATCAAAAATGGTCTACATGAGCCTTCGCAGTTTTCTTTGCTCCCACACTTATCCCGTGGAGTGCTCGGAAATAGTGAAGTTTAAACTCTCAATTGAGAAGAGAGGTTGAATACAAGGCTTTGGTTAATGGAGCTACTGAAGTTACATTGTTCAATCTTTATTCGATGAACTTCATATTCCCCGAACCAGTATCTTTTATATGGTGTGATAACCTTACTGCTATCTATCTTACCGACAATCTGGTGTTTCTTGTCAGGACTAAACATATTTATGTAGATTTTCACTTCGTCCAAGGAAAGGTAGTGCTGACAGCTCTTAGTGTTCGATTTGTGTCCTGTGGTGATCAAGTTGTTGGTGGCTCCACCGAACCTGTTACAAAGCAGATGTTGACTTGGTTATGTCGCAATCTAAATCTTGTGCCAACCTGTTTAGATTGAGGGGGAATGAAACTGTATAAATACTATAGTAGTAGATTTTGTATGTATTCTCATTATTGTTGGTATCAAATTGTTGATATGTATAAGTATATAAACACCGGGGGGCTTACCGATTGAGCACGGCAAAACATAAATTTTAACTAGGAGACCCATCCTTGGACTTTAGGGTTGGAGTACTGATTAAGGGAACTGCTAGTCTAAACTTGAGAATTGGTTCCTGGATTCCATTACCTGATCCTGACGAGGTCAAATTAAGATGCAGGGGCAGTGGAAGATTGGGCAACGGTGGGGGTCGATGTTGATTGTAACCTGGGGCTTCGGGGTCGGCATATCCACCACAGCCTGATGAAACATGATCACGGTTCTGAGCCTCATTTGATGCAAAGGCAGCTTCGTCAGCGCATGATCTTAGGTAAATACCAAGGAAGAAAACATATCAGTTGACATCAGGTGAAACCGAAATTAATGGACAACTGAGGATACAGAAATACTTTGAAAACATGCCTTGGAGTTGTGTTGAGAAATTCAGAGAATGCACATGGGAGACAGTCTGGTTTGAACGAACTGACTCTCTCAGCACCATATGGTTCAAGTATTTCCACCGTCTTGTTTCCAATGTTAACACCAACTATCCAGGCATTCTTATCATCATAGTCCACCTTGGACATCAGGTAGACGACATCGTCACCGTTCAAGCCGAGGGTAGGGTAAGCTGTTGTCAGGTTTCTCAATGTCCATCTCCCAAATTTGCCATCCCACATCTGAGGCAACAGCACAGAAGGCTTTGCTAGGACGTCATCTACATGAACAGTGTGGCCCTTTCGCCAATGGTCCCAAGAAGTATGCCTATAACATGTACGGACCTTCCAGCCATCGGGAACACGCATGATCTGCTCTCCCGGCTCTTTTAGGTACTCCTCATCCCGGAGGAGGAGTATCTCCCGGTCGTACATCCTATCCGCACGATC
The DNA here is from genome assembly GCF_022539505.1 of Lolium rigidum. Lineage (NCBI taxonomy): Eukaryota > Viridiplantae > Streptophyta > Magnoliopsida > Poales > Poaceae > Lolium > Lolium rigidum. The sequence continues at coordinate 45,171,562 of NC_061510.1, read as the reverse complement.
AAGGTCCTCTGTGACCTTGAACCTCTTACTACGGCGAACCTCATCTCTAAAATAATGCTCCATCTCCACAAGCTTGATAACACCATCGTTGTAGCAAATGACATCCCGGACTGGCTTCGGGTTGCCCGTCCGGGGCAAGTTGAAATCAGGCTTTGGTAGCGGGATGAAATAGATCAAGGGCTCCTCCTCAACCTCAAGAAGGTTGCACACGATGATACCGCGCCAGAGATCAACCCATCCCACCGAGCCTCCCCCAAGCGCGATCACCTTGTGAGGCACAATCAACAGGTCCACTGCCCTGATCTCAAGAGAGAACTGCACCTCCAATCTCCTCGTGGTCCACTTGGCCGTCTTGGACGAAAAGATGGTGAGGTCATACTGCCCAAGGGTAGTGGTCACAAATAGATCGGCGAGGATGAATTCCCCGTCGTCGCACGGCAGGAGGCTGACACACAGTGTATTCGTGGTCTCGGGAGGGGAAGCCGGGATTGGTACGAGCGACGGCTTGCCACGGCCAGCCTTGTAGATGAAGTACTCGCCGTGGCAGCAACCTCCCACGGTGAAGCAGAAGCATAGGAGGACGAGGTCCTTCTCCGAGGATACAACCCGGGGCTCCTCGGCCAGGTGCTCCACAAGGCCAGCGACGCAGAAGTGGGACAAGGCCGGCGGATCCACGAGGCAGAAGGTCACCTTTACCGTGTGCCCGGTCCTTGATATGGCTCTAGCTGTGGTGCCGTTCTCGCGGTCGGCGATGTAGGCATTTCTGTCCAGGAGAACCCAGGCGGGGTAGGTGCTGGCGGCGGCGGAACCAAGGTCTGGGGGATGAAAGGAGGAAGCTAGGAACGGTTTCTCCATGGTGGTCGGCGCAGATCGGATAATAATTGATTTTCATATACTATATGGGATCGCACACTGTTCGGCTGAAGTTTATATTATCGGATGGGCCAAGTACGTGACGGTTTCGAATTGAGCCCTCAATCCTGCGACACCATAAAATCATCTCTGTTAGCAATAATCTTGTCTAGGTAAGTGCGGCTAGGTTTAGTCGTTATTAGAGTATAAGATTACGGTTTAGACATATTTGGTAGTTTAAGATTATAGTCTAGATCTATCTTTATTAGGTTTCCTAGAGCAACACTGCAAACCGCAAACCCTAAATACGTGTTTAGAGGTCACGCCAAATACATTTTGCGGGCTAAAAGAAACAGCATGTAGTCTAGACACACCAAATGTGGACCGCAAAACAACATATATGAGAATATGCTGTTATGCGGGCCACGTTTGGCGCGTCTGGGTTGCGCATCGTTCTTTCAGCCCGCAAACAAAACCGAGACACGGGGTTTTGCAATATTTGACATATCAATCACAATGAATCAAATGATACAACAAATATTTTAGTGTCATACAATACAAGAATAATCCGAATTACAACAAATGTTTTAGCAACAATATGAATCAAATGATACAACAATAATTCAACAAATAACAAATGGTTTGAAATACAAATAAATCCTAGTTGTCATGCCTCTGTCAATGGTGTTGAATAAGATCAAGCTGAAGTTGTTCTGCTGACCCGTCATTCTCAATCTCACGGTATGTTTCAAGAAATGCCACAATAGTATCCGGATTTCTTGTTGGTTTGACCAGGGCGCCAATATTATCAAAGAAAAATGATACATTCAAACCCCTCTCTTCATCGATGATCATATTGTGTAGAATCACACAAGTTGTCATGATGTCCTTGGGGTTTACATATCCCAAAATTGGGCTGGACCTCGGACTATTGCAAATCTAGTTTGCGAAACATCAAAAACCCTCTCAATGTATTTTCAGGAAGCCTCTTGTGTTTTTGCTAACTCAACTTCAGCTCTGACAATTGGAACTTTCATGCTCTTCACAAATGTAACCCAATCCGGGTATATACCATCGGCAAGATAGTACCCCACTGTGTACTCCATCTCTCGTTGATGGTGTAGTTGCAAGCCGGGGCATCACCTTTAGCTAGCTGGTCAAGAAGATGGGATCTATGCAACACATTGATATCATTGAGAGAACCCGGCAAATCAAAAAAAAAGAATGTCAAATCCAAAGATCTTGTGATGCAACTGTCTCAAGCACGATCGTCTGTTCTTTGCTCTTGCCACAGTACAAGCATTGCCAAGATTTTGGATAATTTTTTCATGTCCAATGCATACAATCAATGTTATCTAGCATACCCGGCCAACCTCGGCGTTCGTTCTCCGCCATTAATCTAACGGTATCTTCTTTGTTGGGAGCTCAAAGATATTTTGGCCCATACAAACGGATCATGACCTTGCAAAACCAAGGAACGGATTTCATGGTTGTATCATCACCTATGCGAAGATACTCATCGGCATAGTCCATCGGAATGTCGTAGGCGAAGATGCGCATGACGGCGGATATATTTTGGTTAGCAGTAAATCCTATGAGTCTGGCTGCATTCTTCTTGCGCTTGAAATAGCATGTATTGCTCTCGCATGCATCAACTTTTTGAACAAAGATCAACGCATTCGGTACCGGCAGCGAAAGAGATGAGGCGGGTATGTGGTTACCTCGGCGAAGTAATCCCGCATGAGCATATTGTGCCCAAGAGCGCGGTTCCGGGGGATGCACAGCCGCCCCATGGATGACCCCTTACGCTTCTTCGGCTTCACGTCCAAGATCTCCTTCGCCGAAAGTATTATGGTCGTTTGCTCGATGTCGTCACCGAGCAATTCCTCCAAATTGGAGTCGTCGTAGAAGGAAGAATCCTCCATCAAGAACAGCGCGCACGGGTCCATATACAAAGCATGGCGGCGAACGAGATACGGGACCGCGGCGGTGAATGAGCGGCTATTGACCAAATTGGGACGGTGGTGAGGGTGCCATACCTTGGCGGCGGCAAATCCACGGCCGATTCCAACGGATGCCTTGGGGATGCGGGCACTACGGCAGGCGGAACGGACGCGACGGCGCGAGTATTTATGTCGGATATATTCAGAGGGGGCAGCCGACGCAGGTCGGATCTGTGTCGGCGCGCGACGGTGGATGGTAGGGCGGAAGGAAATGTGGAGGAGCTGAATGTTCTGTCGCGCCAGCGCGAGGGATGAGATGGGGTTCGCACTCAAGCCTCCTCGCGAAAATGGGAACTTGGGGTTTCCGCGGTGCGGTACTAGATGGTCCGGATAAAATAATGTATGGGCGTCTGATGCGGTGCCAGGACTCGCCATTTTTTCCTCCAAACCCGCAAAACATTGGTTATTATGCGGACAGGGTCTGATGCGGTGCCTGCTAGAGTTTCTCTTAGTATCCAACTCTTCTCTACTATATTAACATCCTAAGAGGCTCATAATGTAATCAACAATCATAAACATCAATACAATTAATATTCCGTGATCTTTCATGGTATTGGAGCATTTTGTTCCAAAACCTAGGGTTTAGCCACCTATCGCTAGTTATCATCACCGACCAACCATCTACAACAACTCCACAAACTCGCATGGTCTTCGTCAACACCAACAGGGTTCTTCTTCAACACTGTCGCTCTAGGGCACATCTTTATTTATTTGCCTCTGGGGCACATATCCAAAAATTGCATATTAATGTTGCATTTCCTATTGTGATTATAGGAAAGGACTATCATGGAGAGGTCTAGAGCTATTGTGGTTTGCGGGATCCAAGGGAAGATCATTCAACCTACAACATTGTTGGAAGCAATTAGAGCATATGGAGAAGTGAAAACTCAAGGATCGAGAGGAACCACCAAAGAAAGAAGCTGTAAGAGCAAAATTCATACCCCAAGTTTTGTGTGTTTGATGACAACACTTGAGTAATCTCACCGTGTGCCTTGAGTGTCATTGTTAGATTTGCAAGTACACGGTGACCTCGCCGGACGCGCCAAGATCGGAAGACTGAAGTGTAGTTGATAGGTTTTTTGGTTTTGTGTGTGTTTTGCGAGGTAAAAAAGTTGGAGAGAAAAAGGGAAGAAAACCAGATTTAGCCAGGCCGGTACTACCGGTACCTGTAGCGGTAGTACCGCTACCCCTATAGGTACCGCCATCGGTACCGCTCTGAGTTTGCACTGATCCGTCTCCAGAAACACGCTGCGGTACCCCTGCAGTACCTGGAGCGGTAGTACCGCTCACGAGCGGTAGTACCGCTCACGAGCGGTAGTACCGCTCATGGTACCGCTTGAGGTACCGTAACGTGTTACGGTCGTACCGCTCCGGTACCGCCCTGGTACCGCTCTGGATCCAGTAAGGTCTGGACCCTATTGCGGTACCACGAGCGGTACCTCGGGCGGTAGTACCGCTCTGTGTCCTTTGACCAGATCTGGATCGAATTTGAACTCAGAGCGGTAGTACCACTTACCCCAAAGCGGTAGTACCACTTAGGCCAAATCTGGACATAACGGTTGGATTTGGAGGAGCCTATTTAAGGGCCCCTTCTTCCCCACCCGATTTCATCTCTTCCCCTTCTCTCTCCTCCATTGTTGCTCGAGCTTAATCCTTGAGGATCTCCTTCCCCCTCCAACCAATCTTGCCCTAATTTTGAGGATAGGTGGAGGAGACCCCGATCTATAGTTCTACCAAGAGAGATTTCACAAATACTAGCTATTCCTTAGTGGATCTTGGTGGTAGGGTTCCTTTGGTGGATCTTGGAGAAGAGTTCCCTTGGTGGAGCATTGGGGAGTTCCTTTGGTGGAGCCTTGGAGAGTTTCTTGGTGGAGCATTGGAAGAGTTCCTATGGTGGAGCATTGGTGATGGGTTCCTATGGTGGAGCATTGGAGATGTGCAGCTATGGAGTCTAGCTTGGTGATGTACTAGCTCCATAGGGTGTTGGGAGCATCCTTGTGTGTGTGGAGCTCGCCCCAACCTTGTGAAGGAATCACCGCCTCGACCGGTGCCTTAGTGGAAGAGGGAGAGCACCTCCGTGGAGCTCTCTCGAGGAAGAGGGTGAGGCCTTCCTTCGTGGTGTGGCCGCCTAGTCTCTTGTGTGAGACTAGCACCTCCTCAACGCAGATGTACCTCCTTTAGTGGAGGGAACTGCGGGAAACAAACCTCGACTCGCCTCGCGCCCCCCCCCCCCGGCTGTCTCGCTCCTTACTTTTGTTATCTTGTTGATTCATTTACTTGTTGCACATGCTCTAGCATCATTGTAGGATCACCCCCATTGCTAAAAGTCACACCTTTACCTTCCGTTGCATAAAACTTGAAAAAGACTAAAACTTGCCGTAGTGCCATTCACCCCCCCCTCTTGTTTGCTACGATCCGTTCAAGTGGTATCAGAGCAAGGTTTTCTTGCTCGGGCTTTACCGCCTAAGAAATGGCCGAACAAGAGACGGTTGTGAATGGGTCACCTTCCCTTGAGCCACCCGTTCCATCATCTCCCATCGATAGCACTACGGCTACGTTGGATGATCTCAAGAAATTGGAGTCATCCATCGTTGCCCAAATGAAGGCGATGATGATGGAGTTGGTGGTTCAAAAACCAAACCCTCCACCAATAGCAAGTGCCGAGGATCCGCCACCAAAAGCTAACACCCTTCCTCTTGTTGATTTTGTCGCGGAAGCGACAAAAGATTCACAAAAGGAAGGGGTTGGGGATACCGGCACTTCAACAAAAGGGAAGGATGATGACACACCGGTTGCGGAAAGTCAAGGGGTGAAGGAGATATGCCCTAGAGGCAATAATAAAGTGGTTATTATTTATATCTTTATGTTTATGATAAATGTTTATATATCATGCTAGAATTGTATTAACCGAAACATTAGTATATGTGTGATATGTAGACAAACAAAGAAGTCCCTAGTATGCCTCTTAAACTAGCTTGTTGATTAATGGATGATTAGTTTCATAATCATGAACATTGGATGTTATTAATAACAAGGTTATGTCATTGTATGAATGATGTAATGGACACACCCAATTAAGCGTAGCATAAGATCTCGTCATTAAGTTATTTGCTATAAGCTTTCGATACATAGTTACCTAGTCCTTATGACCATGAGATCATGTAAATCACTTATACCGGAAAGGTACTTTGATTACACCAAACACCCCTGCGTAAATGGGTGGCTATAAAGGTGGGATTAAGTATCCGGAAAGTATGAGTTGAGGCATATGGATCAACAGTGGGATTTGTCCATCCCGATGACGGATAGATATACTCCGGGCCCTCTCGGTGGAATGTCGTCTAATGTCTTGCAAGCATATGAATGAGTTCATAAGAGACCACATACCACGGTACGAGTAAAGAGTACTTGTCGAGAGACGAGGTTGAACAAGGTATAGAGTGATACCGAAGATCAAACCTCGGACAAGTAAAATATCGCGAGACAAAGGGAATTGGTAATATATGTGAATGGTTCATTCGATCACTAAAGTCATCGTTGAATGTGTGGGAGCCATTATGGATCTCCAGATCCCGCTATTGGTTATTGGTCGGAGTGAGTACTCAACCATGTCCGCATAGTTCACGAACCGTAGGGTGACACACTTAAAGTTGGATGTTGAAATGGTAGTACTTGAATATGGAATGGAGTTCGAATATTTGTTCGGAGTCCCGGATGAGATCCCGGACATCACGAGGAGTTCCGGAATGGTCCGGAGAATAAGATTCATATATAGGATGTCATTTTATGTGAATTAAAATGTCGCGGAAGGTTCTATGGAAGGTTCTAGAAGGTTCTAGAAAAGTCCGGAAGAAACCACCAAGGAAGGTGGAGTCCACATGGGACTCCACCTCCATGGCCGGCCAGCCCTAGGTGGGGAGGAGTCCGAAGTGGACTCCCCTTAGGGGGCCGGCCACCCCCACATGGGAGGTGGAAATCCCACCTTTGGTGGGAGTCCTAGATGGGCTAGGTTTCCCCTCTTATGGAAGGTTTTTGGTTCGGGTCTTATTCGAAGACTTGGACACCAACACTTGGGGATCCACCTATGTAATGAGGGGCCAAGGGAGGGGGCCGGCCACCCCTAAGACCACAAGCTGGCCGCCCCCTAGAGTGGCCGGCCACCCCTCCCAAACCCTAGCCGCCCCCTCTCCTCCATATCTGCCCGCGTAGCTTAGCGAAGCTCCGCCGGACTTCTTCACCGCCACCGACACCACGCCGTCGTGCTCGTCGGATTCAAGAGGAGCTACTACTTCCGCTGCCCGCTGGAACGGGGAGGTGGACGTCGTCTTCATCAACAACCGAACGTGTGACCGAGTACGGAGGTGCTGCCCGTTCGTGGCGCCGGAACCGATCGTGATCAAGATCTTCTACGCGCTTTTGCAAGCGGCAAGTGATCGTCTACCGCAGCAACAAGAGCCTCATCTTGTAGGCTTTGGAATCTCTTCAAGGGTGAGACTCGATACCCCCTCGTTGCTACCGTCTTCTAGATTGCATCTTGGCTTGGATTGCGTGTTCGCCGTAGGAAAATTTTTGTTTTCTATGCAACGTTATCCTACAGTGGTATTAGAGCCGTGTCTATGCATAGATGGTTGCACGAGTAGAACACAATGGTTTGTGGGCGTTGATGCTCTTGTTATCTTTAGTTTGAGTACTTTGCATCTTTATGGCCTAGTGGGATGAAGCGGCTCGGACTAACTTTACATGACCGCGTTCATGAGACTTGTTCCTCGTTCGACATGCAACTTGTATTGCATAAGAGGCTTTGCGGGTGTCTCGTCTCTCCTACTATAGTAAAGATTCAATTTACTCTTCTATTGAAAACATTAGTATCAACGTTGTGGTTCATGTTCGTAGGTAGATTAGATCTCTCTCGAAAACCCTAAACCACGTAAAATATGCAAACCAAATTAGAGACGTCTAACTTGTTTTTGCGGGGTTTGGTGATGTGATATGGCCATAATGTGATGATGAATATGTATGAGATGATCATTATTGTATTGTGGCAACCGGCAGGAGCCTTATGGTTGTCTTTAATTTTCATGTTGAGTAGTATTTCAAAGTAGTTGTAATAGTTGCTACATGAGGTGAACAACCATGAAGACGGCGCCATGGACCTTGACGCTACGCCGACGATGATGGAGATCATGCCCGTTGATGATGGAGATCATGTCCGTGCTTTGAAGATGAAAATCAAAGGCGCAAAGACAAAAGGGCCATATCATATCACATATGAACTGCATGTGATGTTAATCCTTTTATGCATCTTATTTTGCTTAGATCGCGACGATAGCATTATAAGATGATCCCTCACATTAATATCAAGATAATAAAGTGTTCTCCCTCGTATGCACCGTTGCCAAAGTTCATCGTTTCAAAGCATCTCGTGATGATCGGATGTGATAGATTCAACGTTCATATACAACGGGTGTAAGCCATGTTGCACACGCGGAATACTTGGGTTTGCTTGACGAGCCTAGCATGTACGTGACATGGCCTCGGGACAACGGAAACCGAAAGGTTGAACACGAGTCATATGGATGATATGATCAACATGTTGATGTTCACCATTGAAGCTACATCATCTCACGTGATGATCGGTTTTGGTGTAGTGGATGTGGATCGTGTATCACTTAACAACTATGAGGGATGTTGTATTAAGTGGGAGTTCATTAGTAATTAGATTAGAACATGAACTAATTATCATAAACATAGTCTGAGTAGTATTTTGAATTAATTTTGTAGTATTGGCATCCGATTACTACTATGCGCTAGTCTTGTAATTGAGATAGAAATACTGTTAAAATCTGATAAGAAACTTTACGGATTGGTACCGTATTGTTAAAGAATCAAGAATTGATTAAGTCCTATTGCAAACTTTTAGTAAACCTCATATTGTTGATTCAAAGAGCCATGGTTTCAATTAGTACCTAAAGTTATCTTGTCTCCGTGAAACTTGAAGTTCAAATCTGTTTGAAAAGTAAGGAGCTGAAAATTTAGTTTTCAGAAATAATCAAGGTATGAGATATATGTGATATCTAAGACCTTATTGCAAGATGATAGAATATAAATTTGGTGAGACTACATAAACTCATAAGTTTTATGGGAATGTATGAAGGTTGAAGACGCCAGGCGTCACAATCCTCCAACTATTGGGGCACTAATAATATTCACATATCCATGAAGTTATCGTCCTTAGTATGCACCGTTGCTAAGACTCGTCGTTTCGAAGCATCACGTGATGATCGGGTGTGATAGATTCTACGTGTGCATACAACGGGTGCAAGCCAGATTTGCACATGCAAATACCAAGGTTAAAACTTTATGAGCCTAGCATGTACAGACATGGTCTCGGAAAGTCATCATGATACAATGGATAAAATTATGAGTGAAATTGTTCATCATATTACAAGGTTACTAATAGTGAAATCCGGAACACTTGTCATATGATGATCAACTTCAAAGTAAGAACCTCAAGGTTATTGGTATTTGACCAACAAACCGAGAAGTTATTAAAGTTGATGTGTTATTCTGAATAATGAGGAAAGATAAAAGAGAAACTGCAAAAGATATTTTGGCAAAAAGATAAGAAAAGACTAGAAAGTCTAGCTCAGGTGTATATAAATGATATACATGTTATGGTTGTATTCCTAGTTAAAGTCACACAATGAAATTCTTGGGTATTAGTACTATATTGGTTGGTATGAAGTGTCATACAAAACAACGCAATACAAGAATACAATGGCCTAAGTGACTGACAAGGAATATGATACGAATGCACATCTGGAACAAAAATAAAGTGTTATTATGTTCATCGTTGGCATTCTATCTAGCCCTTAGAATTTATAATAAAGAACTTAATAATTGTTATTTTGCTCTGGTCAAATGAAAACAATGAGTTGTTCAAATTATGACATTACTCCATATACGATGGATAAGTTATTATAAATCTTAATGGTGAAACACACATACATAACACTGACGCTAAAATGCCATAAGGCATATGATTTGAATTCCACTTATTTGTGGATCCGCCATTTAGGTCATGTTAGAAAGGAACGCATGAAGGAACTCCATGCAAATGGATTTTTGGAGTCATTTGATTTTTGAATCATTTGGCGCTTGCAAATCTTTTCTAAAGAGAATGATTAAAATACCGTTCATAGGCCGAAGAGTTGAACGGGCAACTAACTTAGTGGAAAAATACATGATGATGTATGTGGTTCACTGGGCATAGTTGTGTGCGGGAGATTCTTCTACTTCATAAAAACTTTCAACAATGAATTGAGTATATATATGTGGATATATTCAATAAGGAAGAAGTTTGAAACATTTGAATGGATTCAAATAAATTTCAGTATGAAGTGGAAATCATCGTAATAGAAATCAAATATCTATGATTGGATCATGGTGGAAATATTTGAATTATGATTTTTAGCGAACATCTAAGAGAGTTATGAAATTGTTCTACAACTTACGTTTCTTGGAGTATCATAGTGATGATGAAGTATCCAAGAGATATATCCAAACTATGTTGGATCAATGATGAGATAAAATATTGATGCCATTATATTTTTGTGGATTATGCTTTAGTGACTACCGCTTTTACACTGAATAGAGCGTCATCATGATCCATTGAAATGACACCATACAAGTTATGGCATGGGTATAAACCCTAATAGTCAACCAAAATCGGATGAATGTCTTTGTTGGTTATCCCAGAGATTTAATTGGGAATTCTTCCCACGAGACAAAGACAAAAAGTGTTTGTCAATGTTTCTTATTTCCGAGAAATTGTTTCGAGTGAAGTATTTGAGTGGGAGGACAATATAATTTGATAAGGTTTATGAACCTGAGCATAATGATCAGAATAGCGCAGCATCGGAATTGGTTTCGGAAGCGGCCACGACGATCATGGCTCTCATGACTACAAAGTGTTTTAGCCATGGAGATCGAAGTACATATTGAACCTTGTAGGTATGGTTTACTTTGTAATCAAATAAATGATTTGTGGACAAAGGATTGATTTTGAACAATGATAAACCAACTACAAAACAAAGAAGTTATGATGGGCCCTGACTCCGTTAAAATGGCCATGCGCCATGAAATCCAAGATAGATGAATACTTTATGAAAGTAAATGGATCTATGAAATTGATAGACATGGATGAAATATCCTTGAAGAAAGCTTGACTTATCGAAAAATTGTTTACGACAAAGTTCAAAGAGTTGAATACGATAAGATTAGATCTTCCGTAGCAATGCTTATAGTCTATGTGGATTATTCTAGTAATCACTACATATTTCTTTTATGAGATATGCTAGTAGGATGGCAAAATACACTACTTAACAGAAGTATGTATACAAGATACAACCAAGAGTTTTGCTGGTCCATGGAATACTAGATAGGTATACGACTTCAAATTGGATGAAGTGAGTATCACGGAGTTGGAATCTTCACCAGATGAAATAGTCTAAGAGTTTTTGATTTCATCAGAGACGATGAAGAGGCTTGCATTTGCAAGAAATTAAGTGGGAGCGCTGAGACATATTTATAATACTTATGTAGAAGACATATAGTTGGTTATAAATAATGTAATTACATACTTGATTAAAAGGTTTCATTGAAAATTAACTTCAATGAAAGGATATGGACTAAAACATATTTAGTGTCAAGATCTATGAAGATAGATTGAAACACATAATAAGTTTAAGTCAAAGTACATAGAATGGATATTGAAATAGTTCAATATAGAAATATTAAGAAAATGTTCTTGTCATGTGAAGGTTTAACAAGACTTGAGTGTATCTGACACTCGATGAGTAAAAATACATGAGTGATTTTAGATCACAAATAAAATGTACAAAATCAGATATCTTGTGCTCTAAAATGTTATGAGCATATACCGGAATGATTCATAAGATGATCATAGGACGACAGTAAGAATATCCTTGAGTACTTTAGAAGAACTAAGGATATACATATATATTTTTGTATGAAGAAATGACAAACAAATCGCTGTAAGGTGTTACACCGATATTTGTTTTGTCACATATCAAAATAGAATTTCAATCTCAAATTAGACTAAGTGTTGTTTTAAAGGTAGCACAATGAACTAGAAGTTGTCTATGTTAGATTTAGAAGAGTTCTAAATATTGTGATGGATTCTACAAAACGAAGGCAGAGTATGTCATTTGTTTTGACAAATGACCGAGGATGTTGAGTCAAGAAGTTCTTTGAGAACTTGGTGTAGTTCCGATAGTGTCGAACTTTGAAGCTATATTGTATGTGACAATATTAGTGACTTATTTCAGACCGCGGAATTAAGGTTCCACCATAAGATCAAACATATTTAATGCCAACTCATTTGGAAATGAGTGATGCGTTGAGACGCAAATGAATTACAAAATACATACGTTTCTGAGCGTGTCAGATCCGTTGACTAAAAACCTCTCCCGTGAGCAATACATGATAAAGCACCATAAGGCCAAGGTGTTATATCTTTACAAATGTAAACTAGATTATTGACTCTAGTGCAAGTGGGAGACTTGAAGGAGATATGCCCTAGAGGCAATAATAAAGTGGTTATTATTTATATCTTTATGTTTATGATAAATGTTTATATATCATGCTAGAATTGTATTAACCGAAACATTAGTATATGTGTGATATGTAGACAAACAAGAAGTCCCTAGTATGCCTCTTAAACTAGCTTGTTGATTAATGGATGATTAGTTTCATAATCATGAACATTGGATGTTATTAATAACAAGGTTATGTCATTGTATGAATGATGTAATGGACACACCCAATTAAGCGTAGCATAAGATCTCGTCATTAAGTTATTTGCTATAAGCTTTCGATACATAGTTACCTAGTCCTTATGACCATGAGATCATGTAAATCACTTATACCGGAAAGGTACTTTGATTACACCAAACACCACTGCGTAAATGGGTGGCTATAAAGGTGGGATTAAGTATCCGGAAAGTATGAGTTGAGGCATATGGATCAACGATGGGATTTGTCCATCCCGATGACGGATAGATATACTCGGGCCCTCTCGGTGGAATGTCGTCTAATGTCTTGCAAGCATATGAATGAGTTCATAAGAGACCACATACCACGGTACGAGTAAAGAGTACTTGTCGGAGACGAGGTTGAACAAGGTATAGAGTGATACCGAAGATCAAACCTCGGACAAGTAAAATATCGCGAGACAAAGGGAATTGGTAATATATGTGAATGGTTCATTCGATCACTAAAGTCATCGTTGAATGTGTGGGAGCCATTATGGATCTCCAGATCCCGCTATTGGTTATTGGTCGGAGTGAGTACTCAACCATGTCCGCATAGTTCACGAACCGTAGGGTGACACACTTAAAGTTGGATGTTGAAATGGTAGTACTTGAATATGGAATGGAGTTCGAATATTTGTTCGGAGTCCCGGATGAGATCCCGGACATCACGAGGAGTTCCGGAATGGTCCGGAGAATAAGATTCATATATAGGATGTCATTTTATGTGAATTAAAATGTCGCGGATGGTTCTATGGAAGGTTCTAGAAGGTTCTAGAAAAGTCCGGAAGAAACCACCAAGGAAGGTGGAGTCCACATGGGACTCCACCTCCATGGCCGGCCAGCCCTAGGTGGGGAGGAGTCCCAAGTGGACTCCCCCTTAGGGGGCCGGCCACCCCCCACATGGGAGGTGGAAATCCCACCTTTTGGTGGGAGTCCTAGTTGGGTTAGGTTTCCCCCTCTTATGGAAGGTTTTTGGTTCGGGTCTTATTCGAAGACTTGGACACCAACACTTGGGGATCCACCTATATAATGAGGGGCCAAGGGAGGGGGCCGGCTACCCCAAGACCACAAGCTGGCCGCCCCCCTTGAGTGGCCGGCCACCCCTCCCAAACCCTAGCCGCCCCCTCTCCTCCATATCTCCCGCGTAGCTTAGCGAAGCTCCGCCGGACTTCTTCACCGCCACCGACACCACGCCGTCGTGCCTGTCGGATTCAAGAGGAGCTACTACTTCCGCTGCCCGCTGGAACGGGGAGGTGGACGTCGTCTTCATCAACAACCGAACGTGTGACCGAGTACGGAGGTGCTGCCCGTTCGTGGCGCCGGAACCGATCGTGATCAAGATCTTCTACGCGCTTTTGCAAGCGGCAAGTGATCGTCTACCGCAGCAACAAGAGCCTCATCTTGTAGGCTTTGGAATCTCTTCAAGGGTGAGACTCGATACCCCCTCGTTGCTACCGTCTTCTAGATTGCATCTTGGCTTGGATTGCGTGTTCGCCGTAGGAAAATTTTTGTTTTCTATGCAACGTTATCCTACAAGGGGGTTATCATGCTGTGCCACCACCAAATGATTACACCATCAACGTTCCGATACCGATGCCGCATATCTTGTCGCATGGTTCTCCACCGTTACTCGAGTCAAACAACTTTGAGAATTGGCAATTCTTAATGCGTTCTCATGTGCGCATCGCTTCTACCGAGCTTTGGCGTATCATTGAGGAGGGCTATTCACCACGAGATCCCAAGAAATTGACAAGAAGAGATGTGGTGGATGACCAACTCAACGCCACCGCCATCAACATGATTCACATGGCCATCACCCCCAAGGACCGCGCTCATATCCGCTCGATCAAGACCGCCAAGGAAGCATGGGACAAACTTGAGAAGCTCTTCCTCGGCAATGCAAGCATCCAAAGCTCTCGTTTTGATGAAGTGAACAACATGGCCGACAATTTTGTCATGATTGAAGGAGAGACCCCCGAAGAGATGTATCGGCGCCTCATCGCTCTTACCGTACAAATGCAAGATCTTGGAGCAACGTTCGTGGATGACCATTGGATCAAGCGCAAGTTCTACAACGCTCTCCTCCCTTATGAGGAAGTGAAGTTGACGGCCATCCGCCAAAACGCCTCCTTCCGTGCTATGACATCCGATGAAGTCCTTAGCGAAGTCATCGCTTTGGACATCTCCAAGAAGAATGCGGAGGATCTTGTTGCTCGCGCCCACAACTCCCGCAAGCCCAACCTTGCGTTGAAGATGAGGGTGCATGAAGCTAGTGAAAGTGATGAGGATCCCGTTGAGTGGGGTTCGGATGATCTCAAGGTCAACTACCATGAGCACATGGCTCTCGCCGCCAAGAATTTTTGGGATGGAAACATGTCCCAAAACACAAGACCAAGAAGATCACGTGATTCTCCAAGAAGACCCTCCAAGAGCCCAAGAGAAAGGACAAGGGGAAGAACATGCTACAATTGCGGTGACAAGAATCATTTTGTCGCGGATTGTACATTTGAGAGAAGAGAAGATCATGGTGGAAGGCTTATCCCAAAGGATAGGTACAAGCCACTCTCCAAAGGATTCTCCAAGTTCTCCCCAAGGTCCGATGACGACAAGGTCTCCTCCAACAAGAGGCCTAGAGCCTTCATCATCCGTGAAGAATACACCTCCGATGAAGATGGGGAGCATGAGGACAAGCACTCCAACAAGGAAGGAGAGGGAGTGGCCGCCATCGCCATTTCCACTCCCTCTACCTCCCTCTTCGACTCTCCAAATGAGAACCTCATCACCAACAATGCACGGTGTCTCATGGCAAATGTATCCACGGAGGTAAAATCCCCTTCCAAACCATCATCTTCGACTAACGCCTCATATATTGATGATGCCACTAGTCTCACCGTTAAACGTGAGATTATGGGTTTGGATTCCTTGGATTCTTTTCTCACTAACATGAAGGGGGACACCAAGATTCATGTTGGGGCTCTCTTAGCCCAACTTGGTGCGGCACAAGATCTTATCGAGAAGAGGGAGAAGTTGGAAAGGGAAGCGGCCTTTGAGCTTGCCAATCTCAAGGAGGAGCTTGATGATGAAAGGAATCTTCGCATGTCTCTTGAAGCTAGTGTCATTGTACTTGAAGACAAGAATGAAGCTATTGTTGCACATCTCACCAAGGATCGAGACCATGCTCTTGAGTTGGTTGGTGACCTCAAGAAGAAGATGCTCTTTCTCGAGAAAGCCAACAAAGCAAAAGACGATGAAGACCCGATTCTTCCCATGATGAGCTTGTGGATCAAGTTACTTCCTTGAGGAGGCACAATGCTCTCCTCTTGGAAGTCAATGCTCTTCAAGAAGAAGCCTTGGATGAGTACTATCGCTTGTTCAAGGAGAAGACCTCATGTTTCAACCATGAAGAAGAAATTGCCGCTCTTGAGATCACCAAGGCCAAGCTATTGAGTTTGAGTAGCAAGCAAGAAGAGTCGTTGGAGGAGTGTCTCCGTATGAGCAAGGAGAAGGATACGTGTTGTGATCATGAGGAGCAAATAGCCGCCTTGAAGAGAAGGGAAGCCAAGCTCATGGAGATCAACTCCATGCAAGAAGAAACATTGAAGGAGTACTTTCCTTTGAGCAAGGACCGTGCATGATGCACTCATGAAAGCGACATTGCCAAGATGGAAAATGACAAGCGCTTGCTCATGAAGTTGAACGCTCTCCAAGAAGAAGCTTTGATGGAACACTTCCGGGTGAACAAGGCAAAGGAGGTCCAAGTGTTTGATTTTTGCCATCCACACCCGGAGCATGAAGATGAAGTTAATCGCTTGAAGGCCAAGGTTGATAAACTCCAAGTTCAAGCCAAGTACTTGGAAGGAATCATGGAAGCAAAAGATGGAGCCAAAGAGGGCTCGTGCAATGAAGGAGGAGTGGCTACCAAGCCAAAGAGAAAGAGGAAGAGGAGGACCAAGAAGAAGATGGACAAGAAGAACATGGAGACCAACCATGAAGGGAGCAATGCTAGCTCAAGAAGGGATGGAGTACCCAACTCCGCCTCAACGGGTTTCGCCGGCTCTAACAACCCTTCTCATGTTCTTTTTGTTGATTACTATGGACATATTCGTGCTCGCTTTATTGGTCCTCGAAAGGACAATGTTGATTGGACTATTTGGGTTCCCAAACCCCTTGTTACTAACATGCTAGGACCCATTGAAAAATGGGTACCTAAATCCAAGACTTGATTCCTTGTAGGACTATGCTTCCGGTGGCGCTAAATGGGTGGTTGATAGTGGAGCCACAAGTCATATGACCGGAAGCAAGGATATTGTTGTCGACCTCGCGCCTTCTCTCTCTACCGTTTCATATGGCGACAACACGTGCTCTAAGGTATTGGGTCTTGGCAAGGTGGTGGTAACACCCGACATCTCACTTGTGAATGTCCTCCTTGTCGAGACCCTTGGTTACAAATTACTCTTTGTTCATCAAATTGCTCGTATGGGACTATGCACATTGTTTGACGAACATATGGTGGTCCTCTTGTGGAGCAAGACACTCAATGTAGCTTTTGTTGGGTATGTAGAGAACGGTTTGTATGTTGTTGATTTCTCCGGAAAGACAACATCTTCCGCTCTTTGCCTATTCGCCAAAGGTGACAAGGGTTGGTTATGGCATCGCCGACTAGCCCATGTCAACATGAGGACTTTGCAAAGTCTCCACAAGGGTGGCCACATTCTCGGACAAAAAGAAGATGTCTCTTTTTGCAAGGATCGTGTTTGTAGGGCTTGCATACAAGGAAAGATGCATGGAGCTCCTCACAAAGCCAAGACTATCATCTCTACCACAAGATGCTTGGAGCTCCTACATGTTGATCTCTTTGGTCCACCATCTCATGAAAGTCTTGGAGGAAAGAAGTATTGCCTCGTCATCGTTGATGACTATTCACGCTATTGTTGGGTATTCTTTTTCAAGTACAAGAGTGAGACTCAACGGACCATGATGGAGTTTGCCAACCAATTTCAACGCAAGTACGACAACAAGATTCTCGCAATAAGGAGCGATAATGGAATGGAGTTCAAGAACTACACATTGGATGACTTTCTCGGCGAGGAAGGAATCGAACACCAATACTCCACGCCATATACTCCCCAACAAAATGGGGTCGCCGAAAGGAAGAATCGAACCTTGATCAAAGCCGCTCGAACCATGATGATGGAATACAAGTCCAACTACAATTTTTGGGCGGAAGCTATCTCTACCGCTTGCCATGCTACTAATCGCCTCTACTTTCACAAAGGTCTTGAGAAGACACCATATGAGATCCTCACCGGCAACAAGCCTAATGTGTCATACTTCAAGGTCTTCGGATGCAAATGCTACATACTTGTCAAGGACACGCGCCTATCCAAGTTTGATTCAAGAGCTCAAGAAGGAATTTTCGTTGGCTATGCTACAGATTCTCACGCCTATAGAGTCTTCAACAAGTCAAGTGGACGTGTTGTAGAATCTTGTGATGTGACTGATACGTCTCCGACGTATCGATAATTTCTTATGTTCCATGCCACATTATTGATGTTATCTACATGTTTTATGCACACTTTATGTCATATTCGTGCATTTTCTGGAACTAACCTATTAACAAGATGCCGAAGTGCCGATTGCTCGTTTTCTGCTGTTTTTGGTTTCAGAAATCCTAGTAAGGAAATATTCTCGGAATTGGACGAAATCAAAGCCCGGGGGCCTATTTTCTCACGAAGCTTCCGGAAGTCCGAAGGAGAGACGAAGAGGGGCCACGGAGGGGCCACACCCTAGGGCGGCGCGGCCCCCCCTTGGCCGCGCGGCCCTGTGGTGTGGGGCCCCGTGCCGCCTCTTGACCTGCCCTTTCGCCTATAAAAAGTCTCCGTGATGAAAACCCCGATGCGAGAACCACGATACGGAAAACCTTCCGGAGACGCCGCCGCCGCCGATCCCATCTCGGGGATCCGGGAGATCGCCTCCGGCACCTGCCGGGAGAGGGGAATCATCTCCCGGAGGACTCTACGCCGCCATGGTCGCCTCCGGTGTGATGTGTGAATAGTCTACCCCTGGACTATGGGTCCATAGCAGTAGCTAGATGGTTGTCTTCTCCCCATTGTGCTATCATTGTCGGATCTTGTGAGCTGCCTAACATGATCAAGATCATCTATCTGCAATTCTATATGTTGCGTTTGTTGGGATCCGATGAATAGAGAATACTTGTTATGTTGATTATCAAAGCTATGCTTATGTGTTGTTTATGATCTTGCATGCTCTCCGTTATTAGTAGATGCTCTGGCCAAGTTGATGCTAGTAACTCCAAGAGGGAGTATTTATGCTCGATAGTGGGTTCATGCCTCGTGAATCTGGAGGAGTGACAAGAACCACTAAGGTTATGGATGTGCTCGTTGCCACTAGGGATAAAACATTAGTGCTATGTTCAAGGATGTAGTCACTAGTTACATTACGCGCAATACTTAATGCAATTGTCCGTTGTTAGCAACTTAATACTGGAGGGGTTCGGATGATAACTCTGAAGGTGGACTTTTTAGGCATAGATGCGGTTGGATGACGGTCTATGTACTTTGTCGTAATGCCCAATTAAATCTCACTATACTCATCATGATATGTATGTGCATGGTCATGCTCTCTTTATTTGTCAATTGCCCAAGCTCGTAATTTGTTCACCCAACATGCTTGTTCGTCTTATGGGAGAGACACCTCTAGTGAACTGTGGACCCCGGTCCAATTCTCTTTACTTGAAATACAATCTACTTGCAATACTTGTTCTACTATTTTTCGCAAACAATCATCTTCCACACAATACGGTTAATCCTTTGTTACAGCAAGCCGGTGAGATTGACAACCTCACTGTTTCGTTGGGGCAAAGTACTTTGGTTGTGTTGTGCGGGTTCCACGTTGGCGCCGGAATCTCCGGTGTTGCGCCGCACTACATCCCGCCGCCATCAACCTTCAACGTGCTTCTTGGCTCCTCCTGGTTCGATAAACCTTGGTTTCTTTACGAGGGAAAACTTGCTGCTGTGCGCATCATACCTTCCTCTTGGGGTTGCCCAACGAACGTGTGAAATACACGCCATCAAGCATATTTTACGGCGCGCGTTGCCGGGGAGATCAAGACACGCTGCAAGGGAGTCTCCACTTCTCAATCTCTTTACTTTGTTTTTGTCTTGCTTAGTTTTATTTACTACTTTGTTTGCTGCACTAAATCAAAATACAAAAAAATTAGTTGCTAGTTTTACTTTACTTGTTATCTTGTTTGCTATATCAAAAACACAAAAAAATTAGTTTACTTGCATTTACTTTATCTAGTTTGCTTTATTTACTTGTTGCTAAAATGGCCAACGCTGAAAACACTAAGTTGTGTGACTTCACAACCACAAATAATAATGATTTCTTATGCACACCTATTGCTCCACCTGCTACTACGAGCAGAATTCTTTGAAATTAAACCTGCTTTACTTGAATCTTGTTATGCGAGAGCAATTTTACAGTGTTAGTTACGATGATGCTGCTTGCCCATCTTAATAATTTTGTTGAACTATGTGAAATGCAAAAATATAAAGATGTAGATGGTGATATTATTAAACTAAAATTGTTCCCTTTCTCATTAAGAGGAAGAGCTAAAGATTGGTTGCTATCTCTCGCCTAAGAATAGTATCGATTCATGGACTAAATGCAAGGATGCTTTTATTGGTAGATATTATCCCCCTGCTAAAATTATATCTTTGAGGAGTAGCATAATGAATTTTAAACAATTAGATACTGAACATGTTGCTCAAGCTTGGGAAAGAATGAAATCTACGGTTAAAAATTGCCCAACCCATGGGCTGACTACTTGGATGATCATCCAAACCTTCTATGCAGGACTAAATTTTTCTTCATGGAATTTATTGGATTCAGCTGCTGGAGGTACCTTTATGTCCATCACTCTTGGTGAAGCAACAAAGCTTCTTGATAATATGATGATCAACTACTACGAATGGCACACGGAAAGAGCTCCACAAGGTAAGAAGGTAAATTCTGTCGAAGAAACCTCTTCCTTGAGTGATAAGATCGATGCTATTATGTCTATGCTTGTGAATGATAGGACTAATATTGATCCTAATAATGTTCCATTAGCTTCATTGGTTGCACAAGAAGAACATGTTGATGTAAACTTCATTAAAAATAATAATTTCAACAACAATGCTTACCGGAACAATTCTAGTAACAACTATAGGCCATATCCTTATAATAATGGCAACGGCTATGGTAATTCTTATGGGAATTCTTACAACAATAATAGGAGTTCACCCCCTGGAC
>NC_061510.1:45126526-45150455 GCF_022539505.1 Lolium rigidum | reverse complement strand
TGACATGCACCACGGAGGGACCCAAAATCGTCGGCCATGGTACACCAGCAACCACGGCGCGACTTCAACTTCGTCGGCCATGGCAACTTTTCTTGTAGTGACTCATGTGATGTTATTAAAGTAGTCTATTCCTCCTGCATGGTGTAAAGGTGACTAGTGTGTGCACCGTGTGGTTCTTGTCGTAGGCTATGATCATGATATCTTGTAGATTGTGGAGTTAATTATCATCATGATAGTATTGATGTGATCTATTCCTCCTTCATAGTGTAATGTGGACAGTGTGTGCACTATGTTAGTTCTTGGTTTATTTTGCAATGATCTATTATGCTCAAAGGTTATCTAAATATGAACATTGAATTGTGGAGCTTGTTAACTCCGGCATTGAGGGTTCGTGTAATCCTACGCAATGTGTTCATCATCCAACAAAAGAGTGTATGTAGCACATATGAGAAAGAGTTATTTATTATGCGATCAATGTTGAGAGTGTCCACTAGTGAAAGTGTAATCCCTAGGCCTTGTTCCTAAATATCGCTATCGCTGCTTGTTTCTTGTTTCTTTGCGTTACTACTGTCTGCGTTACTACTCGCTCATACTTATTTATACCACCTGTATTTCACTATCTCTTCGCCGAACTAGTGCACCTATTAGGTGTGTTGGGGACACAAGAGACTTCTTGCTTTGTGGTTGCGGGGTTGCATGAGAGGGATATCTTTGACCTCTTCCTCCCTGAGTTCGATAAACCTTGGGTGATCCACTTAAGGGAAACTTGCTGCTGTTCTACAAACCTCTGCTCTTGGAGGCCCAACACTGTCTACAAGAATAGAAGCTCCCGTAGACATCAGTGGGCCGTCCACTGCTGAGCCGACCGCGTCGGCCTCATCTTAGCCTGTGTCGCCTGCTGATGACCCACAAGTATAGGGGATCGCAGCAGTCTTCGCGGGTAGTAAAACCCAATTTATTGATTCGACACAAGGGGAGACAAAGAATACTTGAAAGCCTTAACAGCGGAGTTGTCAATTCAGCTGCACTGGAAACAAACTTGCTCGCAAGAGTTTATCGAGTAGTAACAGTTTTATAGCGTAGCTGATAGTGAAATAACGACAGAAGAGTAACGAGAGACAGCAGTAGTGATTATAGTAAACGGCAGGATTAAAATACGTAGGCACGGGGACGGATAACGGGCGTTGCATGGATGAGAGAAACTCATGTAACAATCAAGCGGGGCATTTGCGGATAATAATAAAACGGTGTCTAAGTACAAAGCAATCAATAGGCATGTGTTCCAATTATAGTCGTACGTGCTCGCAATGAGAAACTTGCACAACATCTTTTTTCCTACTGCCGGTGGCAGCCGGGCCTCAAGGGAATCTACTTGGATATTAAGGTACTCCTTTTAATAGAGTACGGAGCAAAGCATTAACACTCCGTGAACACATGTGATCCTCACATCACTACCATCCCCTCCGGTTGTCCCGATTTCGTCACTTCGGGGCTATTGGTTCCGGACGACGACATGTGTATACAACTTGCGGGTAAGACCATAAACAATGAATATCATGATGAAATAATAACATGTTCAGATCTGAGATCATGGCACTCGGGCCCTAGTGACAAGCATTAAGCATAACAAGTTGCAACAATATCATCAAAGTACCAATTACGGACACTAGGCACTATGCCCTAACAATCTTACACTATTACATGACCAATCTCATCCAATCCCTACCATCCCCTTCAGCCTACAGCGGGGGAATTACTCACACATGGATGGGGGAAACATGGCTGGTCGATGGAGAGGCGTCGGTGGTGATGATAGCGATGATCTCCTCCAATTCCCCGTCCTGGCGGAGTGCCAGAACGGAGACTTCTGGCTCCCGAGACGGAGTTTCGCGATGTGGCGGCGTTCTGGAGGGTTTCTGGCGACTTCGAGTTCTCTCCGTGCGTTTTTAGGTCGAAGGCAATAAGTAGTCCGAAAGAGGGCGTCGGAGGTCGGCCGAGGGGGCCACACGCTAGGGCCGCGCGCCCCCCTCCTGGGCCGCGCCGCCCTAGGGTGTGGGGCCCTCGGGCCTCCACCTGACTTGCCCTTCTGGCTCCGTGAGTCTTCTGGAAAAATAGGACCTTTCGTATAAATTCCGAGGATTTTCCTGAAAGTTGGATTTATGCACAAAAACGAGACACCAGAACAGTTCTGCTGAAAACAGCGTTAGTCCGTGTTAGTTGCATCCAAAATACACAAATTAGAGGCAAAACAATAGCAAAAGTGTTCGGGAAAGTAGATACGTTTTGGACGTATCACCTGCCGTTGAGGGCGCCCCCTCGACCGCGAAACCTTCGGCTGCGCCGTCCTCCACGGCGCCTACACACGCGATGGTTACTCGTGCGCGTTATAGTACTCGTCGCACCAAGGAATATACTGATGGAACGGTGCGCTATGACCCTCGTCGCCATGCCTTCTTCGCCAAGCCGGTGTCTCACCGTGATGCGTTGCATGACTCGGCCTGGCATGATGCTATGTCAGAGGAGCTTAATGCTCTTCGTCAGACCAAGACTTGGATTTTGATCCCTCGGCCCGCTGGTGTTAACATTGTGGGCAACAAATGGATATTCAAAACAAAACAGCGCCCCGATGGTTCCATGGATAAATACAAGGCCAGGCTTGTCGCGCGTGGCTTCACTCAGCAGCATGGCATCGACTACGGTGATACTTTCAGTCCAGTGGTCAAGCCAGCCACAGTTCGCTTGGTTCTTTCGCTTGTTGTTTCTCGTGAATGGACTCTTCGGCAGGTTGATGTGAGCAATGCCTTCCTCCACGGTTTTCTTTCTGAGGATGTCTATATGCAGCAGCCGCCCGGCTTCAAGGATGCGCGTTATCCTTCATATGTGTGCAAACTTCAGAGATCTCTCTATGGACTTAAGCAGTCTCCTCGTGTCTGGTATGCCCGACTCAGTGCTCTACTTGCCACTCTTGGTTTTGTTGCTTCCAAAGCGGACACGTCCCCGTTCACCTTCACACATCAGGATGTTCAGGTCTATATGTTGGTCTATGTGGATGATATTATGATTGCTGGCTCCACTACTAGTGTTGTTGACTGCCTCGTCTGGTCTCTCTCTGCCAACTTTCCCATCAAGGATCTAGGTAATTTTGACTATTTCCTCGGTCTTGAAGCGGCTCGCAATTCAGGGGGTATGACATTGACACAACGGAAGTATGCACTGGATCTATTGCATCGTGTGAGCATGGAGAATTGTCGACCCACTTCTACGCCACTGGCCACAGCTGAGCGTCTTGCTCGTGATTCTGGCACTGTTTTGGGTACCGAAGATGCTTTCCGGTATGGCAATGTAGTTGGCGGCTTATAGTACTTGACTCTTACTCGTCCGTACATACCCTTTGATGTGAACAAGGTATGCCAGTTTCTCTCACAGCCCACTGAAGCTCATTGGGAGGCCGTCAAGCGCATCCTGCGCTATGTTAAGGGAACACTGAGTACTGGACTGAGATTTCGCAAGTCCTCTTCCACCGACATCAACATCTTTACTGATGCAGATTGGGCAGGGTGTGTTGATGATCGACGATCCACTGGAGGATTTGCTATATTTGTTGGACCGAACCTTATTTTTTGGAGTTCGAAGAAGCAGCCTACCGTCTCAAGATCTAGTACTGAGGCAGAGTATAAGGCGTTGGCTAATGGTGCTGCTGAAGCTATATGGATTGAATCCTTACTTAAGGAGTTAAGGAGTTGGGAGTTTCTCAGCGGCATATACCCATTTTGTGGTGTGATAATCTAGGGGCTACGTACCTGACTGCAAACCCAGTTTTCCACGCTAGGACTAAGCACATTGAGATCGACTTCCATTTTGTGCGTGAGCGTGTTGCGCCTGGAGATCTTCGAGTCAGGTTTCTCTCTTCCAATGATCAGCTGACTGATGTGTTTACTAAACCAGCCACTCGACAGATGTTAGACTGTTTTGGATCCAATCTGAATCTTGTACATAGTAGCGGTTCAGATTGAGGGTGTGTGTTAAAATAGATCTAGTATATGTATTCTGTTATGTATTATTGTACACATGTATTTGTACCCTGCTGATCAATATGTATAGAGAGGCGTGAGAGGCTTAAGCCCACGCAAACCCTAAATGTTTTCTTAACTGGGTGGACGGGAGATGGGATTATGGCCGTTTGGAGATTCGTCTGATGCATCGCTCCTGAACGGTGAGATGTCAGTCGGATGGAAAACGAGGAGTTCGTCTATATATACCGGCCGACCCAACGGAAATTGGATCAGAGGTCCCTTTTTTGCAATCGATCTTGGATATCTTCGGCCGGCACGCAATGTGGCGATCCTTCCTCGCCCGATCCCAGCCCTTCCTCTCCCGTCTTCGTCCCCTCCGGCACCCCCGCACAAGATCATACGGTAACGGCGGCGCTGAGAGGGGGTGGACAATGGCCAACCCACGAGGCGGTCCCAAGCATCTGTACGTGGCGCTGAACGACTCGAACGGCCATGCTTTGTACAAGCTCGACGTGGATGACCTGGCCGGCGACGACTCGGACATGGTCTCGGACGTGGCCACCGGCATGGAGCAGCCGCAGCAACTCCCCCAGCCGGTCCTTCGCCTATCTTTCCGTTCCTTCGGCGATGATGCACAGTTCAATGCCCTAGGCAGCAAAATTGTTGTCACCACCGCTTCTTCCGATGAAAGAAGCAAATTTCTTACCCTTGTCTACGACACCAAGACGGGTGAAGCAGGACATTCGGCCGTTCGTGCCCGACGGGCTTACAGGGCACTACAACACCATGGCCGCCGGGGACAAGCTGTACGCCTTCTGTAATCACGGACTACCCCTCTACTACCTCCGCGACGCACGGGCACATCCTGAATCTGGTGACTTGGACACGGATGAATCTGAATCCAGATCCGCCGCTCACAACTACGAGCCTGAATCCTATGACAGCGACGAGGAGCACCTGAATACATGGAGAGGGCGAGCGGAGGAGCGATGGGCTTGGAAGAGGAGCCCCGTGTCGATTCCCTGCGGCGCCACCGGTGGCGCCCTCGTCAAAGGACACACGTTCTATGTCACCGCTGGTCAGGCAATAGATCCTGACGGCCGCACCATCTTCCTCTCGACTTGCGACGAGCATCGCCCTAGCAAGGAGTTCAGGAGCACCTTCTCCTTGGACACCGGTCGGCCCGGTGCCGAGTGGACACGGCTAGGCGACTGGCATCTGCCGTTCATGAGCAAGGCAAACTACGAGCGCGACCTGGATGCGTGGGTCGGCATCCAGCACTGCGAAGACACAAACAGCCACCATCTCTGCTCCTGCGACCTGCCGTCCGCCGGCGAGGACCCCACGCCACAGCCGGCCTGGAGGCTTTGCAAGGAGAGGCTGACCTTCATGCAGGCCCCGCTCAGATCCATGTGTGGCACGCTCGTCCACACAGGACGTGGGAGGTTCTGCCTCGTCGAGGTCGCGCCGCCGCCCGGGGGAGCTCGGCGCTGCGTGGACGTCGACCAGGACCATCTTCTTCAGGTGACAATGTTCCGTGCCAGCTATGGCAAGAATGGCGAGCTCATGGCCACGCCGCTCCGACCTGGCCGATTGTACCGAATGTTCAGTTATGATGCTCTTAGTATTAATCAGCCTCCTGCGTTTTGGATGTGAGTAGGCGTGGCAAATCAATAAGAACAGTCTATTTTTACTTAAACGAGTATGTAAAAATGCTGGGTAGCACAAGCTCTTTTTCCCTTTTCCTTTCAGCATTCAACTGAGGTACGTGGTAAGTCTTGCTATTTCTTGGATGTGCATTGTGGCATCAAACGTGAACCTACAATGTTCGGCCAAAAAACTGTATTTCTCCATCTCATATACCCATCTCTTTGCAAGGTCCATAATGACTATTAACAAAATTTCGTGTTCTAAATTTCTGAATATAGGAGATACAAATGAACTCAACACGAAACAGTTTGAAACAATCAAAACTGACCATCAGATTTTCGGAAAGACGTAAGAAGTAATTAACTAATTATAGCTGAAAATGAAAAGCATACAGAAAACATCCGACGAACACTACTAAACCCTTGTGTTTTACATCGTCGAACAACAGTTTTGAGATGAATGAAGTGTCCCATTTACGTTCTGAAGTATGCCTCTATTTCCCATTCCACCCACAGGATCGAAGTCATGTATACACATTTGTCATGCCAAAAGTTGCTTAGCCCTACGAAGATGAACTAGCTCAGTTCCTGTTTAACTTGCACCTTGGCATCGTCATCCAGGTACTGCTGCTGCTGCTGTTGCTGCGCCATCATCATTTGCTGCTGCCGCTGGTTCTGCATCATCATCTGGTGTTGAAATTGTTGTTGCCGCTGCTGAATCTGCTGTTGCCGTTGCTGCTGCATCTGAACCTGGTGTTGCTGCTGAATCTGTTGTTGGTGCTGCACATGAATCTGTTGTTGCCGCTGCTGCTGGGTTTGAATCTGCTGTGGTTGTTGTTGCCGCTGCTGAACCTGTTGTTGCCGCTGCTGAATCTGCTGTTGTTGCTGCTGCTGGGTCTGAATCTGTTGTTGCTTCTGAAGCGTCATCATCCTGAGCTTCTCCAGCCGGTTCTTGTGTCGCCATTCCGGGCACAGGGACTTGTTCCGGTGCATCTCCACGAACCTGTTCCGCAGCAGCTTCCCGCCGTCGTCGCGCCCGTCCTCCTTGCCCTTGAGGGCCTCCTCCCCGATCTCCGCCGCCCGGCAAAGGAAGAAATCTTCGACGTCGTCCCAGAAGAACTGGGCGTCGCCGACGCAGCTGGCGACGAGCTCGTCGTCCGCGTGGGCGTCGCCGCCGCCATCGTCCCCGTCCTCTATGTTCAGCGCGGCCTTGTACCCGGCCCTGAGGAACCTGGCGTAGACCTTGTCGTACTCGCCCTTCTCGAGGGCGTCGCAGACGTCGCCCTCCCACCGGTGCAGGAACGCGGTCTCGACGCGGTAGAAGGCCGCCTCGAAGTTGAGCGGCGCGCCGCGGGCGACGCCGCGGCCGGCGCACGCGATGGCGGCGCGGTCGTGCGCGAGCGCGGCCAGGTGCGGGTCGTCGAAGGGCCCGATGGAGCGCGCCACGCGTCGCTTCAGGTCCATGGAGCGCGCCATCCACCCCTTGCTCGGGTCGCGGTACACCCCGATGTAGCTCAGGTTCGGTAGCTGCTGCGTCGGCGGCGGCCGAGAAGGCACGGCGTTGCCGGCCATGGGCGCGCCCTGGGCGGGGTTCGTGGGTAGAGGCGCGCCGCTCGCAGGTGCCGCGCCCTGCTGCGGCCGTGGGATGGGCGCGTGACGCTTCGCTGCCGGAACGGGCGCGGGCCCCGTCGTCGTCGTCGGTGGGCGTTTGCCCAGGGAAGGCGCGGCGGGGTTCGCCACCGCGGGAGCTCTCTGCGTGGGCTGCGACAATGGCATGTGCGGCCTCGCGGGCGGGACGGCGACGCCCACCGCACGAGCGTTCGGCGGAATGCCCGGTGCCCTTGACGGTTGCGGCACTGCCTGCATCCGTGGCGTCGGCGAGGGAGCCGACATCGGGGCACCGCCCATCGGCCGTGGCACGCCGGCGAAGATCGGGGGGCCCTGCGCGTGTGGCGCCAACGGCATGCGAGGCCTCGCGATCGGCGCCTGCACGCGTGGCGTCTGTGACGGGGCTACCCTCACGGCGGCGGCAAGATTATTACCAACGGATCCCATGATCGGCCGCGGCACGCCGGCGGCAGCGGGCGGCCCTTGCGGGCGTGGCGGTGCCGTGCCGGCGCCGGGAGCGGAGCAGGGCGTCATTGTTGGCTTGATCAGCAAGTCGAAGTCGCGGCAGTAGAGTACTAGCAGTCTTGGCAGGCAAGGCAGGCAGGACCTAGTTGGTGTGAAGATCTGAGTCGATCGGCGAGCGAGTTGGGATTGGGAGGCTGCGTCGCGCCGCCGGCTGCTTAAAAAGGCACGGCCAGCTAGTCGAGGTCGAGTCGGTTTCGACGATCTTGGACGCGTCAGGCTCTGCTGGAGACGAGGTCGGAGTCGGATTGACGATGACGGCCGCGGCAAGCGGCGACTCGGAGTTGCCGGACGCGTATTCTCATTGGAGAAGGATGTTGGTTGCTGGTTACGTAACCACTCTCTGAAAGCGGGTTTCCAGTTCCAGCTTGAGGCAGCCGCTCCGGAACACTCGATACGAATCGCTCGCCGCCGGTAATGTCGATCCCCCGCCGCCTATCCCGCCTCCCCGCCGCCGGAACCACCAGTCCCTCTACCGCGAACCTCTCCATCTCCCACGGCGGAACCGGCGCGAGGCCCTCGACGGCCGTGCTGGCAGCCGCCGCGACGGCGGCGGCCGCAGCGGGCCGCGCCTCGGAGTGCCAGTCCCTGCTCCTGCGCATGTCGCGCCGCCGCGGCGCGTCCCGGCTCGACATCGTCACCTCCCTCCTGGCCGCCTCCCCAACCCCGACCCCGCAGCCGCAGGTGTTCGACCTGCTCATCCGCACCTACACGCAGTCCCGGAAGCCGCGGGAGGCCTTCGAGGCCTTCCGCCTCCTGCTCGACCGCGGCGTGCCCGTCCCCGCCGCCGCCTCCAACGCGCTCCTCGCGGCCCTCTCGCGCGCCGGGTGGCCCCACCTCGCCGCGGACGCCTACCGCCTCGTCCTCTCCTCGAACTCCGAGGTAAACAGCTACACGCTCAACATCATGGTCCACAGCCACTGCAAGGCCCTGCAGTTCGACAAGGTCGACGCCGTCATCGCCGAGATGGGGAAGCGGTGCGTGTTCCCGGACGTGGTCACGCACAACGTGATGGTTGATGCCAGGTTCCGCGCCGGGGATGTCGAGGCCGCGATGGCGGTGGTCGATTCGATGGTCGGTAAGGGGATAAAGCCGGGGATTCTGACGTATAACGCGGTGTTGAAGGGGCTGTGTAGGAATGGAAGGTGGGATAAGGCGAGGGAGGTGTTCAGGGCGATGGACGAGTGCGGGGTGGCGCCGGATGTTCGGAGCTTCAACATGTTGATTGGGGGGTTTTGTAGAGTTGGGCAGGTTGACGAGGCGATGAAGTTTTACAAGGAGATGCGGCGCCGTGGAGTTACACCGGATGTGGTGAGCTTTAGTTCCCTCATCGGGTTGTTTGCGAGGAGGGGGAAGATGGAGCATGCGGTGATGTACTTGAAGGAGATGAGAGAGTTCGGATTGATGCCTGATGGTGTGATCTACACAATGGTCATTGGCGGGTTCTGTAGGTCTGGGTCAATGTTGGAGGCTCTGAGAGTTAGGGATGAGATGGTTGGCTGTGGATGTTTGCCGGATGCGGTAACCTACAATACCTTGCTGAATGGGCTTTGCAAAGAGCGTAGGCTGTCTGATGCAGAGGAGCTTTTGGCTGAGATGGGGGAGAGAGGGGTTCCGCCAGATTTATGCACCTTCACAACTTTAATCCATGGGTATTGTAGGGAGGGTAACACAGAGAAAGCACTGCAGCTATTTGACACGATGCTGCAGCAGCGTCTGACGCCAGACATCGTGACGTACAACACTTTGATTGATGGAATGTGCAGGCAAGGTGATCTGGGCAAAGCTAATGAGCTATGGGATGACATGCATTCTCGAGAAATCTTCCCCAACCACATTACCTACAGCATCCTGATAGACAGCCACTGTGAGAAGGGACAGGTGGATGATGCATTCGGTTTTCTGGATGAAATGGTAAATAAGGGGATTGTGCCAAACATCATGACCTATAATTCCATCATTAAAGGTTACTGCCGGTCTGGAAATGTATCCAAGGGACAGCAGTTTTTGCAGACGATGAGGCATGCCAATGTGTTGCCTGATTTGATTACGTACAACACACTAATCCATGGTTATGTTAAAGAAGAAAAAATGCATGAAGCTTTTAATTTGCTCAACATAATGGAGAGTGAAAAGGTTCAACCAGACAACGTCACGTATAATATGATCATAAATGGGTACTGCGTACATGGTAATATGCAAGAAGCTGAGTGGGTTTACAAGAAAATGGGCGCCAGAGGGATTGAACCGGATAGATATACATACGTGTCCATGATAAATGGTCATGTTGTAGCTGGCAACTCAAAGGAGTCATTTCAGCTTCATGATGAGATGCTTCAAAAAGGGTTTGCTCCAGATGATAAATTTTGAGGGTACTACATTCTGCCATATTGGATTCTAATTTTGATGTCATGGATAGTTCAAGAACGAGGAATGAAGACATTGTGCAGTTTGAACTGTCACAGTTTTCTCTCCAACAAGTATTGTGGACTTGAAGGTGAGTATGAGAAATTTTACATGAAACACCGTCTAGGTTATGCAGACTATCCTTCTGCTCATTAACATAGTGGAATCAGCAATGACATATGCTTCATACTTTACTAGTTTGAGTATGACTTTGTAAGATATAATGTTGTTCTGTACAAGTATCTCTCCGCCTGATATAATGTTGCTTGGCTGGCGTTCTTTTGCTATTTTTGCCTTTTAGGTGTGTTGCAATTTGGTACCATGACATTGACTGCCGTAATTTTTTGTAGGCATCTGGTTAAATTCTGGAGTAATTTTTGTGGAAGTTTTCGTTGTGGGGTGGTCTAAGGGTTGCAGAGATTTCCACTCAAGTAACATTTCTGGGTGTGCGTTCTTCACCAATGTCCCGAAATATTCTGTTAGAACTCAGTAGGTGTGCTTTTGTTTTCTGGGCATCAGAGGAATCTTGCATGCTTTAAATTTCTCAGGTATGTTGTTTCTTCCCCAGATTTCCTTTTACGGTGGTAGTTTAATGTGCTAATGCCTGATACACAGCTTCATTTTTCAATTCTATAATGTTGGTAAGAAACATATCACTAGGTTACTCTCTGTTTCCTGTTGCTTAGTTGACTCTACACCTCAGGTAGCCCTGCTTTAGCATTTCAATATAGAGGTGTTCATTTTATGGAACACCGATAGCAATACAGGAAATACTGCTTGCTGGGAAGTCACAATAAATAATTAACAGAACATCATTGCAAATATTTACACATGCACGTAAAATATCACATACTTTGTATCAGATGCTGCTGAACTGAGTGAGACTGCAAATTAATTTATCCTTTTCAATTGCAGTGACTGCAAATCACTTTTAACATCAACTATTAACATCACACGGAATTGATCAGAAGGGAAGAACCGGGTACACATAAAAAGGTATCGCTATCTTTCATCTGCTGTGTGTACAATAATAGTTCTCAAGAGAATCTTGTATGCATGAGAATCTTACGCCCTCACTTTACTGCAAGAGAATCAAAGCTGTGTGCAAAGAAAGAAATATAACTGACTAGAGTATAAATGTCCCCCTTCAGCCTTAGCTTCAAGAGCATGGAAAAGAAAAAGAAGGAAACAAAGTCAATATGCTCTTGTCAATGTTTCAAACCTCTCATGGTTGATGAGCCAGGCTTCGTGAAGTTAAGAGCACGTGGCTTATTTGCCGTGTGGTCTAGATGTGCCAATAAGGTTGTCATTTTTTTTCTTATATTAAAGTTACGTGTGTTGATTTATTGCAAAATCGTTCCTTACTAGGGAAATGGCCCTTTTCTTATTGCATAATTAACATGCTGAAACTTGTAGAGCATATAACTCATGTTGCCCCTCTCTCCTTTTCTTTTTGATTAGTTTCCTTCATTTAATCATATTTTTAGTTTCAATTGCTATAGGTGGCTGCAAGTTTTACTTATAGTTTCCTCACTTTGTGTAGCCAAAGGTTCTCTGAGAATAGATAGGTTGAGGATCAGATGAAATAATTGGCATGGAGGATGTGTGCTACCAAAATGAAGATCAGCTGCTTCTCCGTGTTAATATGTTGATTAATGGCTTCGGGGAAGAATTTTCTGACTCTTTCATATGAGGTTAATTTGATGGCTCGTTCCACCGACGGTGTAAAGTGCCAGGGGGCAGCATTTCGCGATAAGCAAGGAAGCAACACTTAAGGCAAAACAATGACAAATATATGATGCGCTGCAGTAGTATTGGCCTGGATACTTGTCGAGAATGAATTATTTTATTGGAGAATGGGCCTCGATACTTTTGAGTAGATGTGTCCATAATATGTACCTGTAAGTTTTGTTTTTGCTACTTAACAGTTGTTTCACCTGGGAGACTACAATATGTTATAATCGTGCAGCGTATACTGCTTTAAGATTTTGTTTAGTGACATCCCATTTAGTGATCTTCTCATGTAATATAACCGTGGTACGTGGTTATATTGTAAAATTACAAGTTTCTGCACTATAATCTTATATTTCTGGATAAAAGGATGCACATAAAGATCATAATAGCAATTGTTTTGTTTTGTAATATTTCTTTTAAGAGTATTGTTGTATAGCACAAACAGAAGGATTGTTATATAGCACAAACCTAAGATTTTACACGGTATCATTTTCAAGTTT
The DNA here is from genome assembly GCF_022539505.1 of Lolium rigidum. NCBI lineage: Eukaryota > Viridiplantae > Streptophyta > Magnoliopsida > Poales > Poaceae > Lolium > Lolium rigidum. The sequence continues at coordinate 45,138,023 of NC_061510.1, read as the reverse complement.
GTACACTTACTTCTTGAGACAATTCATGTTTGTACGTACGCACAGACATTTTTTCTCCATCTCCACATACAGGCCCTGAAAGTTCACAAGCCCAACCCGCTCATATAAACGCCCAAGGCGAGCTCCAAGAGCAACGGGGTGCGGTTGGTGCCGTGTGCCGCTCGTGCAGTGGCGTCTTCCAGGGTGCGTCTGCAGTGGTCTTCGAGGGCATCACCCATCCAGGTTGTTTGGAGGCCCTTGCATGCCGGGAAGGAGTTGCTCTAGCCATCGATCTGAACATGGGCGCCACCATGGTCGCGTCCGACTGTCTGGAGGTGGTTCAGGGATTGCGACAGGGGAAGAACCTGGGGCTGTTCAGCCACATTCTCCAAGAGACGGAAGCTATGGCTAAGAGTCGAGGGAGGACGAGCTTCTGCCATGAGGGCAGGCGTTTCAATGTCGACGCTCACAAATTAGCTAGGTTAGCTACTAGCCTACTACCCTACCTGTGGGTGGCCATGTTTGGTTTGGTACTCCTCCAGAGGGGTTAAATTTTCCTGTAAACATTGTTCCAATTGTTGAATAAATAAATGGTTGGAGCTTGGCTAAAAAAAAAAAAAAACCTTTCCTCTGCAGAGCTGAGCCCGCCCCTTCTGAACCAAAAATTTGGAAAACCAACCCCAATTGGCAATAGGCCGAAACCTCCCGCCCTTTCCCCCCGTTCTTCCCGCGCGCGGTCCCACCCGCCTCCCGGCGGCGCCCCCCGCCCCCACCCTCGCGATGCCTCCCGGCGGCGGCGCGATCCGCGTGCTCAACGTGGCGGAGAAGCCGTCGGTGGCCAAGGCCGTGGCGGAGATCCTGTCGCGCGGCGGGATGCAGTCGCGGGCGGGCCGGTCCCGGTACAACCGCGTCTTCGAGTTCAACTACGCCATCGGCGCGCAGGCCTGCCACATGCTCGTCACCTCAGTCACGGGCCACCTCATGGAGCTCGACTTCGACGACCGCTACCGGAAGTGGTACTCCTGCGACCCCGTCGACCTCTTCCACGCCCCCGTCCGCAAGGCCGTTCCCCAGGTACCCCGCCCCCTCTCGTTCCCGCATTTCGCCAAACGGTTTGCGCGCGCGGCATGCACCGCGCGCGGTCTGTCAACGGGGGTCTGTCGCGTTGGTTTTGATTGGTTCGGGCATGTTATTGCGGGTGTCTCGGTAGTGTCTTAGTCCTCACGCCAATGCTGTTGATTGCGTTCAGAACATATATGTAGTACATATGCCTTGCGGGAATTTCGTCAAACACAATGTGCTGGGAGTTTTACTGTATTCTACGGAGTACCTTGATTCATTTAAGAACTTTGTGGGCATGCTACTACTGAGTACCCATGGCTCCTGATTGGTAATGTCAATGGATGAGTATGCTGATTTTGTCCATGCTATTGTTTGCAAGTAGATTTGCTCAACTCTATGACATGAGCAGTTTTCCTGGAGTTGCATGGCTGTGACTTGACATCGATCATTGGGGGTCATTAGCTCTATTTATCTTCTGTGCAGCAGCAAACTGTTTCCGATCACACAAACGTTCGCGATAAGCCATATGAGCTTTGATAGTTGAAGTAGTTACTACACTAGGAAGGGGAAACTGTAGACAAAACTTGTGATTGCACACATCCGGGCACAGTTGTTAGTGAAAACTGTAATCAACCCCCCTTGGCAGATACAATGCGCATGGAAAAGAGTTACAAGGAAGTAGAAGTTTATTTACAGCATCATTTAATATCTAGCCCTGCTCTGGAGCAATATTTTGTACATTAGAACTTAAAAGAACTGCAAATCTGAAGCTCATGCAGCAAAATACTGAAAAACCTGACTACAAACATGAATATCAATGGTTCACACCAGTCATCTGGGTGTCCTCTCCTCCAGCTTGTTCTTCATTCTTCCATTCCATCACCACTTCACCAGACAATTTTATACTGCCTCCTAGTTGCTGGGAGCAGCCATAACAATGCTTAAACCTGCTGACTCATATTGTTTGACACTGCTTCATATCCAAAAAGGAAATTCTTGTTATGTCTAATGAAACTTGGATGCTGAGGGCCTGAGAGCATGTCTTGTTTTAACGGGAAGGCCCTTGGCCCAGCTTTATATATAAAGCTCTCATGGCAACATAGTAGCGATACAACTCACACCCCAAACGGACCGTCTGATGCCTTAGTCATTACAAACCACGAGTACCAACTAGTACCAAAGAGCATGTCTTCTTTGGTGCTCTTCGTTCATCAGATGCATTATTTATTTTACTTTTGGTTCGCTCTTGGTCCTGGGACATTCTTCTCACATCTTAATTAATTGAGGAACACAAAACCATAGGCTGGTTTGACTGTCAATTTTCAGTTGTCTATAAATCAGCAATCCATGTGCCAGAATCCTAGTTTACTTGTTCTTTGTTTACTTTATTTTTTTCCTTTCCTTCTCTTTTGGTTTCCTTATGTTTCTGTTGGGTTTCATATCTAGCCTACCCCAACCTGCTTGGGAAAAAAGGCTTTGATGATGATGACATATTTGCCCAACATGTTGGAAACATAGTGAATTACCTTGTGTTTTTGTTCAAAGGTATGATTGATGTGTCATGATTATAAGCTCAGTTTTTCCGAAGTTGAGATCTGTTCATGAATTTTGTTTATCGAAGTGCAGGATAAACAGGACATAAAAAGAACATTGGAGGAGGAAGCTAGGACGTGTCAGTGGCTTGTGTTATGGCTTGATTGTGATAGAGAGGGTGAGAATATTGCATATGAAGTGGTTGAGATTTGTGCCGGCGCCAACCGTCATCTCAACATTTATAGAGCTCGTTTCTCAGCTTTGATTCCCAGGTACTGACTTATCCAGATTCCTGGACTATCCGTTTGCCTGTTTTGGAAAGATTGCATATTCATCTCTGTTCAAATTCTTACAAAATGAACTCCAGGGAAATACATGATGCCGTGCAACATCTTGCCAGACCCAACAAGCTCTTTGCTGATGCGGTGGATGCAAGACAGGTTATTTAGTTTGCACTCTGACTGATACTACTAATACTTAATATTGTTGTGTTGAAACTATCAACTCAAAACAGATACGCGAGTAAACTGAGCGCCATGAAAATATTCTTCCATATGTTTCAACTAACCATGTAGCTTTGTACTGATATTTAATGAGGAAACCTAAAAGACACAAATATGCTAGTACAAATCGTCCTGCTAATATTCTTCTTTTTTCAAAATAATAACAGCAAATGAACAAAAGCACTGATAAATAATAAGAAATTTTGTACAGGAAATTGACCTTCGCATAGGTGCCTCCTTCACTAGGTTTCAGACAATGCTTCTTAAAGATGCATTTGTCCTTGATGTCAGTGGGGAAGAAAGGAATATGGTTCTGAGTTATGGTCCTTGCCAGGTACCTCACTAAATAATATAAACAGGACATAGTAAATGCGTACCCATTATTATTCTCAGTCTAAGATATTCATGTCACTCCAGTTTCCAACCCTAGGATTCATTGTCGAGCGTTTCTGGGAGATACAAGCGCACGAACCTGAAGAGTTCTGGACAATAAATTGTTCTCACACTTCAGACGAAGGCACTGCATCCTTTCTTTGGATGTAAGTTTCACTTCAGTATTTTATCATGAACTTCTACAGAAGTTGTGTGACACTTTCTTGTTTGGCAGACGTGGTCATTTGTTTGATTACTCATCCGCTGTTGTGATCTATGAAATGTGTGTTGAAGAACCAATGGCAACAGTGAGTCCTCACATCTTTTATTTCACTAGTGGTTACAAAATTAATGATGAAGTACATCTTCAATGACAGATCAGAGGTACCTGTTTTAAGTCGTTTCACTTTGTTTCATGCAGGTACATAATGTCAGAAATCAGGAGAAACTAAAATACCCTCCATATCCACTAAGTACTGTGGAGCTTCAGAAACGTGCTTCTAGGTGCTGTAGAATGAGTTCAGAGCAGACAATGAAGGTATATAAAAGAACATAACGTCCTTTTGGTTTTGGTGTCTTATTTTTCCTGAACAGTTTTGCGAGCTCCTGATTGTTCTGTTTGCTGAACTCTTGTGTTATTCATACCAGGTGGCTGAAGAACTTTATCAAGCTGGATTCATTAGTTATCCCAGGACAGAGACTGATAGTTTCTCTCCAAACACTGACCTACATGTCAGTTTTGAAATTTACTATCGCGTCTTGTTATGCATGTTCTTATTGATTTTTTGATGATTTTTTACACACATTTCTTAGATTTGTATCTGCATGTCACACTTTTAGGACGGTTTACATGATATTATTTTGTTCCAACGAGGAAACCAAAATTTTAATGAACATGCTATAATCCTCTTAAAAAAGAACATGTTATAAGCCAATTGGTTTCTTGTCAATCTAAGTTTGAAAAAATAGCATGGTTTCTCATGTTTATTTCCACTTGACATGACATGGATAATGTTACCACCTGATGATCTTCATGCTGAAAAGCCACAAGAAAAAAAGTAAAATGCATATCTACAACCATTTCTTTACTCTTACACTATTGTTATTTTCATTTGGTCATGATGCCATTTTTGCGCTGACATGGTTTGCTCCCTTTAACTTAGGCAATTGTACAAGAACAAGTGGAGCATCCTGTTTGGGGAACGTATGCTCAACGTCTTTTAAATCCTGAAGAAAGGCTCTGGAGAAATCCCAGCAATGGTGGTCATGATGACAAGGCACATCCTCCTATTCATCCAACAAAATTTACTACTGGTGAAACCAACTGGTCTGAAGACCACCGCGTACGTAGCAGTCTTAAATAGCAGAAAAATATTTATCAGGCTCATATCAGTTTTTTCTTTCTTTCAATACACTTGTTTTTATGCTTCACAAATCTAATAGCGTTCGCCATATCTGTTTTCTGGTGTCCAGAAAGTGTATGAGCTTGTTGTTCGCCACTTCCTTGCTTGTTGCTCCCAACCTGCCGTTGGAGCCGAAACAACTGTGGAAATTGACATTGCTGGTGAACAGTTCAATGCATCAGGACGTGTTGTGCTTGCTGTGAGCATCGTCAAATATTGCTCTCATCTAATTTTCTTGCTTACATATAATAATCTACCATCTGTACTTGAAAATATGGAACTTGTCATGTCTCCTTATTCTTAGTGTTATGTTATCCGTAATGAAGAAACTTTACCTAGCTGTCATATCTCCTCATTCTCTGGTCCTGAAAATTAGTTCCACCAATGTAGCTGAGAAAGAAGATAGAATAATGTATATTATCCGTAATTACCCGATATGCAGAAGTGATGTAGCTTAATAGATCTGTCATACTGTTACCAAGATTGTTGGTGCACTAAAAGTCACACATTCTCGTATACATCTGGGATGTGTCAATGTTCCATTTTTTAACAAATACCATTTATACTTTTTCTGTAGAAAAATTATTTGGATGTTTATCGCTATGACTCATGGGGTGGTTCATTACTTCCAACATACACCGTCGGGCAGCAGGTTTGCTGCATTTGTATCCCATTTCTATTTGTTAAAACCTTTCCTGTTAGTATTTTTGTGCGTCCCATGCTAGTTGAGGTAAAAATATATCCCAGTATAGACAGATCTTCTAAAGGTCATATTTTGAGTTGAGATCTTGACCCTTTTATTTTGTTCTAAATATCAATGAAGCATATGAAGGTTGCAATATATATTACAACATATCAGTCAATAAGTTGTCACTGCATAAATTGCCTGATATTTGGAAACTATAATATATAGGGAAAATTGGTCATCAATTTCTTCGAAAATGGTTATGGCCTTGATCATTTTGGATCCTTGTAAATATAATGTAGCAATAATCTGAACATTAATACAAAACCTTGCAGTTTGTTCCGACAACTTTAACACTTGATTCAGGAGTGACTCGACCACCTCCTCTTCTTGCTGAAGCTGACCTCCTTAGCTGCATGGATAAAGTACATGAATTCTTCTTGTCATCTATATCTACTCCTTTTGGTGGAAACATCTTAGGATCTAAAATATCTGACTCCCTTTCATGCTGTTTTCAGGCAGGAATCGGCACCGATGCAACCATGCATGAACACATAAAGAAGCTACTTGACCGTTGTTATGCAACCAAAGATGCAAATTCACGTTTCTCACCAACAAATCTTGTGCGTTTCATGCCATATGGAAGCTCCATCATTCTATTGCACGTATCATATTATGTTGTTTACATGACTGTTATGGCTATAATTATGTTGTTTTAGTGTGTTTAAAACATAGCACCTATGGGATCTTAGCTTGTTTAGCAACCAAACATATGCTTCGAAGTTCATACCTGCACTTTGTAAAACATGCCTAATTTCGTAACTAAAACCTGAAAGTGCCAATCCAGTTCATGCTACTGCAAATGGAACGTCTTCGGTATTAATATATTATCTCTCCTTAATTTAGATTCTGAGATTCGTACTCATCAAGTTTTGACAAGTCATAAAATGCCAATTTTTAAATTAGATTATCTTAATTGAGAGTGCCTGATAGCCTTCTCCAGTGTGCAGAAAGTTCAGTTCTTCCACTGATATATTTTCATCATTTCTGTTCATGTGTGGAAATGCAGGGGGAGGCATTGGTAATGGGTTATGATGAAATGGGGTGAGCTAATTCTTATACCTCTCTACTTTTGTACTTATATTGGGTGAAATATACCTAGTTTCTCAATGAAACTGAAAATTTTAGGTATGAGCTTTGGAAACCTTATTTAAGATCAATGATGGAAGCTGATATGAAAGCAGTTAGTATCGGTACAAAGAGTAAATCGGAAGTACTTCAGGGTTGTTTGCAGCAGATGGAGGCTTGTTTTCGTGATGTAAGTTGTAGTTCCTTGAAGCATTGCATGGTTCTTGTCATGAATTGCATTCGCTACAGTCCCACTCATTTGCTCTGATCATTGGTGCAATGTAGGCAAGGGAAAACAAAGTAAAGCTTCTTGATGCAATGGGGACATTCTTTGCTAGGTTTGGTGGATACCTTTCATTTTCTTCCTTTCTTCTACGGTTCTACGCGTTTGTAGCTTCACTTTGACTATTTTATCTAGGTCAAATAGACCTATCAATGAGACACAACCCGCTGAAGTTGTAAGGCGTTGTGGTTTATGCAACGCCTCTGATATGTTGCTAAAGCGAAGGCCGGTAAAATGTCTCCCAGTGCCACTTTTCATTTCTTCAGGGAGTTGGGATATGTCACACTATGCTCATGTTTGAGCTTTGCTTTTCTTCTTCCAGACTGGTGGTTTTATGGTTGGCTGTGGGGGCTATCCTCTGTGTAGAAATGTAGTATGGCTGCCCGGATCCCTTGCAGAAGCTGCTGTGACACAACACATTTGTCCTACCTGTGTTCCAGGTGGTCATTTAGTTCTCCATTTGTTAATATTGCGCTAGCTACCAGTCTGACATATGTTCATATAGCTTGAATATTCTGATGTTGTTTCCCTCAGCGAAATGTTAATCTACCACATTTACAGGTCCTGTTCGTAAGATTCAGTTCAAGTTCAACCGAAGGGATATCCCACCAAATTATGATGTTGATCACCTAGGTAAATTATCTTAATTCAAGTTGTAGCCTTATACCTATTTTAGTTAACGTGATATAACTTATCAGTGCTTAAGATCATATTTTGAGATATGTATCTTTTACTCTGAATAGGTTGCGTTGGTGGATGTGATGATGTACTCAAAGAACTTACAGAGCTAAGTAGATTTGGAGGTCATAACCAGACTGCAACACCAGGTACGGATGCTTGTCCTCATTCTTTGTTTCATGCATGGGCCGACTGTTGTGCTCGTCTTTTACAGTTCGAGATAAAATGTATCGTGCCTGGGTTTGAATAGTGGTTTCTGGTTTTCCCTCAGTAAGATAAAATGCTAGCATGCTTGTTTTGTGGGTCCTTGCTTCTTTTGTTTCCATTGGTTTACTTTACTGTGCACATGACTGAACTGTCAATCCATAAAGACCAACTTTGTGAAAAATTATTTTACTTCACAGCACGAGGCCAAAGCCAGACTCAGACTCCAAGTGGTATAAGGCAGGGGACTCCAAGGCAGGATTTACATACTGGTTTTCGTTCAACGGGGCAATTTACTAACGAGCACACACCTGTTATGAACCCCCAAGGTTTCTTCTCAACCCATTACCAGAACTCAAGTATCTCCATGTTTTGTTTTTCCATTCACATGACCTTAACATTTCGTTTCATAGAGGCTTTTTTTTTCGAATTTTAGAGGCTTATTTTATGATACATGACTTTGCAGCAGGAGGTCAAAGCCAGAATCCAAGTGGTGTAAGGCAGGGGGCTCCACCTCCAAGGCAGGATTTACATACTGGTTTTCGTACAGGAAGGCAATTTGCTAATGAGCAGACACCTGGTGTGAATGCCCAAGGTTTTCGTTCAACCCATACCCAAAGCTCAAGAAATGCGTCAGGTATGTGAACTGCTAGTTCTCCATTCATATCCAAAGCCGGTGCCTTAATCTTCATGTATTTTCAGATGCGGGTCAAGTATTGTGCACTACATGTGGAGAAGCATGTATATCGCGGACTGCTAATACAGAGGCTAATAGAGGGAGGAAGTTCTATAAATGTCAAAATTCTTGCGGCTTCTTCGCGTATGCTATTCTAACCCCTTATTGTGCAATATTTTTTCCGTGGCATCCATATATACCTGATACAAACTAACAGTCACAATAAATTACCTTATTCTTTCCACTCTACTTGAAACTGTGGATATGCCTGTAGCGCATTACTGCTTACGCAAGCAATTCAACAAGTGTAAAGTAATCACTATTTACATATAGTTTCTTTGCATATATGATGCTGAGCAAGTAGCCTTTTGATATCGAAGAAGAGTGACAAGCTCAGTTGACCGCCTGGTGCTGTTTGTAACTGAGGACGAGGCTTCAGACCTCTTGCCTCATTGTTTTTTGCTAGTCAGCTTTATCCCTCTTTCAGCTAGATTGTTGTTAGCCTTATACAGTAGTACTATTTTTTTATGCCTTCTGGTTTCTGCTTGCTGTTTCTGTTTTGGTTTGTTGTACCTTGCATCAATGTCAACGCGTTTCTTGTAATGCAGATGGGAAGACGAGCTGGAGAACGTGGTGCCCAGGGGCCGTGGGCGTGGTGGCCGCGGTAGCAGCAGCAGGGCATCCGCATCAGCATCGGCAGGCCGGAGAGGTGGTGGGCGAGGCAGGAGGGGCAGGGGCCGTAATGAGGACGGTGATGGCATGACGTTCGTTTCGGCGACCGGCGACACCGTGCACGGCTGCTGCTTCACCTGCGGCGACCCTTCCCACTTCGCCAATGTCTGCCCGAACCGGGGGAGATAGTACAGATTGCATGTCGCAGTTTGATGTACGTAGATTCACTAGTGCTAGTTTATGCTAACTCATGTTAGCGATGCTTCATTAGATACAACTCCCACAAAATGTGGGTATTGGATCGGTGCTCATTGATCAGAACGAACACGCATGTGCTGCTCGTGAACTGTCAGGTACGTGAAGATGCGTGAGCTCGTGTCAACTCAGCAATGCTTGCAAAACATCCACGTGCGGTGGATCATAATGGGGAGGAAAAGGCACTTGCCCAAACTTAACGCTTACAAATGTCACAGAGAACCCGATGCTTCCATGGCATGACGAAATGATGGTTCGGTACCTTCCAGATGTATTGTACCCTTGGTGAGCTGCAGTGCACGTATGCGTATCCTTCATCCTTGTAAAGATCACAACGGTTCCAACCTAAAAGTCTTTAGTCAAAAGTGAAGCGGAAAAAATGGATCATGCTACCGCCTTTTTCCTTGCCCCTATTACCATCACGAACCACTATTTTCGTTGGGTCGCTTTCTTGATGCGTGACCAGAGCATTCACCGGCCGGGCGCTAATCTTTTTGCCTAGCAAACACTCCGAGGCAACAGCCTTCCAGTTGATCAGACCGCTCGATTGCAGATTGGAACTTCGAGAGCAAATGCAAATGATGGGTCAAGTGGTTAGGTGCATCCGTGTTCTTTGTTTCCCTCTGTGACTTGTCAATCATTCTGATGTTGTCTATCTCACCAGCTCGAAGACTTTGGGTGCGCAACAATTTCTATTAGTAGGGTTAATGTTTCCTAATAATAAAGCGGAACTAATTAACCGTTCTTAGTTTAGTTTTGATAGTGAGTGAGACCGGAATATGTACCGAGGAAGCTTTGAATTGTAGCTAGGTTCCACACCTAACGGTGTCGGCAATATATAGCTTTGCAGAGATGCTTCGGTTGCTAGTTGCCACACAGGGGTGTTTATACGTACGTACTGGGAAATCTAGGAAGCGATCTTTCCATGATCGGAAAGATTCGTAACGAGGACGACACGAATAACCGATGGAACCTGCAGGCTAGCTAGCTAGCTTTTGTTGTGACCATCATTACACACGCCCACTGATTAACTGCTAATAGCATATATGCTGCATGTGTTGTCCTTGTACCTTTGCTACTGTACGTACGTAGTACATTACACTAGTGTGTCACTGTTACAAGCTGATATGATTACCCATTTATGTATGTGCTCAAGAAGGCTTTACGTTTCTTATTATGCTCTAATCTCTCTCTCTCTCTCTCTCTCTCTCTCTCTCTCTCTCTCTCTCTCTCTCTCTAACACACACTAGTATTAAAAGAGAAGGCTTCAACTTCAAGATTTAAAACACTGATGTGCTAAGAGAAAGATGTACTACTGCTTAGAATCTCTGAAACTTCGTCAAATTTCCAACAAACAGAACAACTCAAGAATGAAGGCGATTGTTAGAACCAAAGAGTTGTCCATCGAGTGGACGATCAGCCGAGTTGGGTGATGATTGAAGGTGAGGAAGATGGATGACTGGCACATGTACAGTCGATTAGCACCTGAGCCAGTGTGAGTCTATCGGAATATGATCGAGATATGAAACCTAGTTAATGGTTAGAACGATTTACCTGAGAGAAAACACGGTGGCTGCTCGACCGCGGGGGCGAAAGGCTGCCAACTGCAGAGATTGCAAGCACGGCTGTCGTCTCCAATGGAGAGATTGATGGAAGAACACAGTTGAGTGGGGGGAATGAAGCCTGGTCCGAAACCGCGCACGCACGGCGTGTCGATCCATCCGGACGCCATACCTGCGTGCTAGGTCTCCAACCAGACAACATACCCCTCAACTGCCATACACGAGAGGTTAAAGAAGGAGAGAAAGAGATCTAGAGGGAGAGAGAGTTCATATATACGTATGGCCTTATATGCACGCAGCTAGCAATGAAGGCAGATATGACATGACGCCGGTAGCTAGCTTTTCCAAACCTTATGGCACACGAGTGTCCACAACTCCACATGCTCCTTTGATTCGCCGTCTGCTGCTTTCACACACTACACTACACCCACATCTTGAAATGAAGGCCACATTAACCTAATTAAACACACTGATCCTGATCGGTATAAACTACACATACTAA
>NC_061510.1:45049218-45126426 GCF_022539505.1 Lolium rigidum | reverse complement strand
TTTTCTGTAGAAAAATTATTTGGATGTTTATCGCTATGACTCATGGGGTGGTTCATTACTTCCAACATACACCGTCGGACAGCAGGTTTGCTGCATCTGTACCCCATTTCTATTTGTTAAAACCTTTCCTATTAGTATTTTTGTGCCTCCCATGCAAGTTGACGTAGAAAAATATCCCAGTATAGACGGATCTTTTAAAGGTCATATTTTGAGTTGAGATCTTGACCCTTTTATTTTGTTCTAAATATCAATGAAGCATATGAAGGTTGCAATATGTATTACAACATATCAGTCAATAAGATGTCACTGCATAAATTGCCTGATATTTGGAAACTATAATATACAGGGAAAATTGGTCATCAATTTCTTCGAAAATGGTTATGGCCTTGATCATTTTGGATCCTTATAAATATAATGTAACAATAATCTGAACATCAATACAAAACCTTGCAGTTTGTTCCGACAACTTTAACGCTTGATTCAGGAGTGACTCGACCACCGCCTCTTCTTGCTGAAGCTGACCTCCTTAGCTGCATGGATAAAGTACATGAATTCTTCTTGTCATCTATATCTACTCTTTTTGGTGGAAACATCTTAGGATCTAAAATATCTGACTCCCTTTCATGCTGTTTTCAGGCAGGAATCGGCACCGATGCAACCATGCATGAACACATAAAGAAGCTACTTGACCGTTGTTATGCAACCAAAGATGCAAATTCACGTTTCTCACCAACAAATCTTGTGCGTTTCATGCCATATGGAAGCTCCATCATTCTATTGCACGTATCATATTATGTTGTTTACATGACTGTTATGGCTATAATTATGTTGTTTTAGTGTGTTTAAAACATAGCACCTACTGGATCTTAGCTTGTTTAGCAACCAAACATATGCTTAAGAAGTTCATACCTGCACTTTGTAAAACATGCCTAATTTCTGAACTAAAACCTGAAAGTGCCAATCCAGTTCATGCTACTGCAAATGGAACGTCTTCGGTATTAGTATATTATCTCTCTTTCATTTAGATTCTGAGATTCGTACTCATCAAGTTTTGACAAGTCATAAAATGCCAATTTTTAATTTAGATTATCTTAATTGAGAGTGCCTGATAGCCTTCTCCAGTTTGCAGAAAGTTCAGTTCTTCCACTGATATATTTTCATCATTTCTGTTCGTGTGTGGAAATGCAGGGGGAAGCATTGGTAATGGGTTATGATGAAATGGGGTGAGCTAATTCCTGTACCTCTCTACTTTTGTACTTATATTGGATGAAATATACCTAGTTTCTCAACGAAACTGAAAATTTTAGGTATGAGCTTTGGAAACCTTATTTAAGATCAATGATGGAAGCTGATATGAAAGCAGTTAGTATCGGTACAAAGAGTAAATCGGAAGTACTTGAGGGTTGTTTGCAGCAGATGGAGGCTTGTTTTCGTGATGTAAGTTGTAGTTCCTTGAAGCATTGCATGGTTCTTGTCATGAATTGCATTCGCTACAGTCCCACTCATTTGCTCTGATCATTGGTGCAATGTAGGCAAGGGAAAACAAAGTAAAGCTTCTTGATGCAATGGGGACATTCTTTGCTAGGTTTGGTGGATACCTTTCATTTTCTTCCTTTCTTCTACGGTTCTACGCGTTTGTAGCTTCACTTTGACTATTTTATCTAGGTCAAATAGACCTATCAATGAGACACAACCCGCTGAAGTTGTAAGGCGTTGTGGTTTATGCAACGCCTCTGATATGTTGCTAAAGCGAAGGCCGGTAAAATGTCTCCCAGTGCCACTTTTCATTTCTTCAGGGAGTTGGGATATGTCACACTATGCTCATGTTTGAGCTTTGCTTTTCTTCTTCCAGACTGGTGGTTTTATGGTTGGCTGTGGGGGCTATCCTCTGTGTAGAAATGTAGTATGGCTGCCCGGATCCCTTGCAGAAGCTGCTGTGACACAACACATTTGTCCTACCTGTGTTCCAGGTGGTCATTTAGTTCTCCATTTGTTAATATTGCGCTAGCTACCAGTCTGACATATGTTCATATAGCTTGAATATTCTGATGTTGTTTCCCTCAGCGAAATGTTAATCTACCACATTTACAGGTCCTGTTCGTAAGATTCAGTTCAAGTTCAACCGAAGGGATATCCCACCAAATTATGATGTTGATCACCTAGGTAAATTATCTTAATTCAAGTTGTAGCCTTATACCTATTTTAGTTAACGTGATATAACTTATCAGTGCTTAAGATCATATTTTGAGATATGTATCTTTTACTCTGAATAGGTTGCGTTGGTGGATGTGATGATGTACTCAAAGAACTTACAGAGCTAAGTAGATTTGGAGGTCATAACCAGACTGCAACACCAGGTATGGATGCTTGTCCTTATTCTTTGTTTCATACATGGGACGACTGTTGTGCTCATCTTTTACAGTCAGCTATAAAATGTATCGTGCCTGGGTTTGAATAGTGGTTCTGGTTTTCCCTCATTAAGATAAAATGCTAAGCATGCTTGTTTTGTGGGTCCTTGCTTCTTTTGTCTCCACGGTTTACTTTACTACGCACATGACTGTGATCGTCACTCCATAAAGACCAACTTTGTGACAAATTGTGTTACTTCACAGCACGAGGCCAAAGCCAGACTCAGACTCCAAATGGTGTAAGGCAGGGAACTCCAAGGCAGGATTTACATACTGGTTTTCGTTCAACGGGGCAATTTACTAACGAGCACACACCTGTTATGAACCCCCAAGGTTTCTTCTCAACCCATTACCAGAACTTAAGTATCTCCATGTTTTGTTTTTTCCATTCACATGACCTTAACAATTCATTTCTTAGAGGCTTATTTTATGATACATGACTTTGCAGCAAGAGGTCAAAACCAGAATCCAAGTGGTGTAAGGCAGGGGGCTCCACCTCCAAGGCAGGATTTACATACTGGTTTTCGTACAGGAAGGCAATTTGCTAATGAGCAGACACCTGGTGTGAATCCCCAAGGTTTTCGTTCAACCCATACCCAAAGCTCAAGAAATGCGTCAGGTATGTGAACTGCTAGTTCTCCATTCATATCCAAAGCCGGTGCCTTAATCTTCATGTATTTTCAGATGCGGGTCAAGTATTGTGCACTACATGTGGAGAAGCATGTATATCGCGGACTGCTAATACAGAGGCTAATAGAGGGAGGAAGTTCTATAAATGTCAAAATTCTTGCGGCTTCTTCGCGTATGCTATTCTAACCCCTTATTGTGCAATATTTTTTCCGTGGCATCCATATATACCTGATACAAACTAACAGTCACAATAAATTACCTTATTCTTTCCACTCTACTTGAAACTGTGGATATGCCTGTAGCGCATTACTGCTTACGCAAGCAATTCAACAAGTGTAAAGTAATCACTATTTACATATAGTTTCTTTGCATATATGATGCTGAGCAAGTAGCCTTTTGATATCGAAGAAGAGTGACAAGCTCAGTTGACCGCCTGGTGCTGTTTGTAACTGAGGACGAGGCTTCAGACCTCTTGCCTCATTGTTTTTTGCTAGTCAGCTTTATCCCTCTTTCAGCTAGATTGTTGTTAGCCTTATACAGTAGTACTATTTTTTTATGCCTTCTGGTTTCTGCTTGCTGTTTCTGTTTTGGTTTGTTGTACCTTGCATCAATGTCAACGCGTTTCTTGTAATGCAGATGGGAAGACGAGCTGGAGAACGTGGTGCCCAGGGGCCGTGGGCGCGGTGGCCGCGGTAGCAGCAGCAGGGCATCCGCATCAGCATCGGCAGGCCGGAGAGGCGGTGGGCGAGGCAGGAGGGGCCGCGGCCGGAACGATGACGGTGATGGCATGACGTTCGTTTCAGCGACCGGCGACACCGTGCACGGCTGCTGCTTCACCTGCGGTGACCCTTCCCACTTCGCCAATGTCTGCCCGAACCGGGGGAGATAGTACAGATTGCATGTCGCAGTTTGATGTACGTAGATTCACTAGTGCTAGTTTATGCTAACTCATGTTAGCGATGCTTCATTAGATACAACTCCCACAAAATGTGGGTATTGGATCGGTGCTCATTGATCAGAACGAACACGCATGTGCTGCTCGTGAACTGTCAGGTACGTGAAGATGCGTGAGCTCGTGTCAACTCAGCAATGCTTGCAAAACATCCACGTGCGGTGGATCATAATGGGGAGGAAAAGGCACTTGCCCAAACTTAACGCTTACAAATGTCACAGAGAACCCGATGCTTCCATGGCATGACGAAATGATGGTTCGGTACCTTCCAGATGTATTGTACCCTTGGTGAGCTGCAGTGCAAGTATGCATTCTTGATCCTTGTAAAGCTCACAACGGTTCCAACCTAAAAGTCTTTAGTCAAAAGTGAAGCGGGAAAAATAGATCATGCTACCGCCTTTTTCCTTGCCCCTATTACCATCACGAACCACTATTTTCGTTGGGTGGCTTTCTTGATGCGTGACCAGAGCATTCACCGGCTGGGCGCTAATCTTTTTGCTCAGCAACACTCCGAGGCTTACAGTTGATGACCGCTCGATTGCAGGTTGGAACTTTGAGAGCAAATGCAAATGATGGGTTAAGTGGTTAGGTGCAGCCGTTTGTTTCCCTCTGTGTGGGTTGTCAATCATTCTGATGTTGTCTATCTCACCAGCTCGAAGACTTTGGGTACGCTACAATTTCTATTAGTAGTAAAATTAAAGTAGGGTTAATGTTTCCTAATAATAAAGCGGAACTAATTAACCGTTGATAGTTTAGTTTTGATAGTGAGTGAGACCGCCGGAATATGTACCAAGGAAGCTTTGAATTGTAGCTAGGTTCCACACCTAACGGTGTCGGCAATATATAGCTTTGGAGAGATGCTTCGGTTGCTAGTTGCCACACAGGGGTGTTTATACGTACGTACTGGGAAATCTAGGAAGCGATCTTTCCATGATCGGAAAGATTCGTAACGAGGACGACACGAATAACCGATGGAACCTGCAGGCTAGCTAGCTTTTGTTGTGACCATCATTACACACGCCCACTGATTAACTGCTAATAGCATATATGCTGCATGTGTTGTCCTTGTACCTTTGCTACTGTACGTAGTACATTACACAAGTGTGTCACTGTTACAAGCTGATATGATTACGCATTTATGTATGTCCTCAAGAAGGCTTTACGTTTCTTATTATGCTCTAATCTCTCTCTCTCTCTCTCTCTCTCTCTCTCTCTCTCTCTCTCTCTCTCTGTCTAAGACACTAGTATTAAAAGAGAAGGCTTCAACTCGAAGATTTAAAACACTGATGTGCTAAGAGAAAGATGTACTACTGCTTAGAATCTAGCTCTGAAACTTCGTCAAATTTCCAACAAACAGAACAACTCAAGAATGAAGGCAATTGTTAGAACCAAAGAGTTGTCCGTCGAGTGGACGATCAGCCGAGTTGGGTGATGATTGCAAGGTGAGGAAGATGGATGACTGGCACACGTACAATCGATTAGCACCTGAGCCAGTGTGAGTCTATCGGAATATGATCGAGATATGCAACCTAGTTAATGGTTAGAACGATTTACCTGAGAGAAAACACGGTGGCTGCTCGATCGCGGGGGCGAAAGGCTGCCAACTGCAGAGATTGCAAGCACGGCTGTCGTCTCCAATGGAGAGATTGATGGAAGAACACAGTTGAGTTGGGGGGAATGAAGCCTGGTCCGAAACCGCGCACGCACGGCGTGTCGATCCATCCGGACGCCATACCTGCGTGCTAGGTCTCCAACCAGACAACATACCCCTCAACTGCCATACACGAGAGGTTAGAGAGGGAGAGAGGGAGAGAAAGAGATCTAGAGGGAGAGAGAGAGTTCATATATACGTATGGCCTTATATATATGCACGCAGCTAGCAACGAAGGCAGATATGACATGACGCCGGTAGCTAGCTTTTCCAAACCTTATGGCACACGAGTGTCCACATGCTCCTTTGATTCGCCGTCTGCTGCTTTCACACACTACACTACACCCACATCTTGAAATGAAGGCCACAATAACCTAATTAAACACACTGATCCTGATCGATATAAACTACACATACTAATTGTAGAACGATAAAAAGGGAGAGAGATACGCGGAATATGTTGGATGTTGTATTGAGCCTCTCGGGCGAGTATATATAGGGGTGCAAGTCTTGGAAGCCAAGAAGGCTACCTAGAGATAAGGTAGGAGATGATTACAAATCATCTACTACCAAATATACATATACCAAATATATCTCTAACACTCCCCGTAGTCATAGCGGTAGTGACGTGAACAATGGAAGCGTCACGGATGGTCAGACTGGAGAGAAACCGAAGGTATGAACCAACGGGCTGACACTCCCCCGCAGTCGTAGCGGGAGTGTCGTGGACGATGTCGCGTCGCGGATGCTTGGACTGTAGAGGAAGCCAAGTGCTCGTGCGAGGTGGTAGCCCTTGTGCCGATGTCGACGGAGCCTAGAACAGTGGGCGGTGCAGCCTTGGTGGAGAGTGCAGTGCGAGGGGTTTCCGTGGTCGATATCGTGGCCGATGTCGAGGTAGCCACACATGAAGCCGCAAGCGCATAGTGCGCGAGGAGAGTGACGGAGACGCGTCGAGGCAGTCGTCGAAGAGGGTGTCGATGCTGAAGTCGATGCAGTTGGAGCCGTCGAGGACGAGGTGCTGCCCTAGTTGTGCCAGAACTAGGCGCACGTCAGGGACGGAGGCATACTCCGGTTTTGCCGGAACCGAGTACTCAGGGTGACCAGCAAAGGAGGCCTCTAGAGCGGTGGCGAGACGCAGATCGGCGAAGAGGGAGAGGTGCCGATGCAGTCCGCGGTTGTCGGAGTAGACGAAGTAGTCAGGGACGAGATGATGACGCTGGCGACGAGGTCATGGTGGACGGAGACGCAGAAGGCGGCGAAACCAGCGGCGGCGAAACCAGCGGCGGCCAGGAGTGGCTGATGACCCACAAGTATAGGGGATCGCAACAGTCTTCGAGGGAAGTATTACCCAATTTATTGATTCGACACAAGGGGAGACAAAGAATACTTGTAAGCCTTAACAGCGGAGTTGTCAATTCAGCTGCACTGGAAACGAACTTGCTCGCAAGAGTTTATCGAGTAGTAACAGCTTTATGGCGGTGGAAATAGCGAAATAACAGCAGCGGTGAAATAAAGACAGCAGTAGTGATTATAGTAAACAGCAGGATTAAAATACCGTAGGCACGGGGACGGATTTAACGGGCGTTGCATGGATGAGAGAAACTCATGTAACAATCAAAGCATGGGCATTTGCAGATAATAATAAAACGGTATCCAAGTACTAATCAATCAATAGGCATGTGTTCCATATATAGTCGTACGTGCTCGCAATGAGAAACTTGCACAACATCTTTTGTCCTACCAGCCGGTGGCAGCCGGGCCTCTAGGGAAACTATCTGGATATTAAGGTACTCCTTTTAATAGAGTACCGGAGCAAAGCATTAACACTCCGTGAACACATGTGATCCTCACATCACTACCATCCCCTCCGGTTGTCCCGATTCTTGTCACTTCGGGGCCATTGGTTCCGGACAGCGACATGTGTATACAACTTGTAGGTAAGATCATAAACAATAAATATCTTAATGAATCAATAACATGTTCAGATCTGAGATCATGGCACTCGGGCCCTAGTGACAAGCATTAAGCATAACAAGTTGCAACAATATCATAAAAGTGACATCTACGGATACTAGGCACTATGCCCTAACAATCTTATGACTATTACATGATCAATCTCATCCAATCCCTACCATCCCCTTCAGCCTACGGCGGGGGAATTACTCACACATGGATGGGGGAAACATGGCTGGTCGATGGAGAGGCGTTGGCGGTGATGGCGGTGAAGATCTCCTCCAATTCCCCGTCCCGGCGGAGTGCCAGAACGGAGACTTCGGCTCCCGCGACGGAGTTTCGCGATGTGGCGGCTCTGCGGAGGGTTTCGGCGACTTCGACTTCTCTCCGTGCGTTTTTAGGTCGAACCCGATAAGTAGTCCAAAGGGGGCGTCGGAGGCCAGCCGAGGGGCCACACCATAGGGCCGCGCGGGCCCCCACGGGCCGCGCCGCCATATGGTGTGGGGCCCTCGGGCCTCCACCTCCTTTGCCCTTCGGCTCCGTCGATATTTTGGTAAAATAGGGCCATCTGAAGAAATTCCGAGGATTTTCCCGAAAGTTGGATTTACTGCACAAAAACGAGACACCGAGCAATTCTGCTTGAAAACAGCGTTAGTCCGTGTTAGTTGTATCCAAAATACACAAATTAGAGGCAAAACAATAGCAAAAGTGTTCGGGAAAGTAGATACGTTTTGGACGTATCAACTCCCCCAAGCTTAGCTTATTGCTTGTCCTCAAGCAATTCGAGTTAACAAGCTGAGCGATAAAAGAACTTTCACGAACACATTTGCTCATATGATGTATATATTCTCATGCTATGGCTAATACTTAAGCGAGTTCATAATGAGATACATGCAAATAAGATCATCCAACAACTATGTCAATCATGGAGAGGTACCAACAATTAATAATAAGCACCATGAATCATGTATATAAGCAGGATTGCAATGTTCATAAGAGAATATGATAAAGTGGTATCTCGCTTGCCTGTATTTGATTGGCAAAACATAAATGCCGAGGCACCTCTTGAGTTCATAGAAAGACTAGAAGTAGTGATTGTCAAAGATAAAAGCATCAAAGTTATACCACAATCAATCATATTTTGAGACAAGCATATTATACTAAGAATGACGAGTTGTGCTCTCAAGACGGTGCTCAAAGAAAGAATGGAGACACAACATAAAAGTAAAAGATTGACCCTTCGCAGAGGGAAGCAGGGGATTAACATGCGCTAGAGCTTTTCATTTGTAAAACGAGGAGTAAAATTATTTTGAGAGGTGTTTGTTTTTGTCAACGAATGGTAATGGGTACACTAACTACCTCATCAACCGGACTCACAAGAGCGGCTCCCATTTTATTTATTTTTGGTTGGCACTCCTTCCAACCTTTCTTTCACAAACCATGGCTAACCGAATCCTCGGGTGCCTGCCATCAATCACATACCATGAAGGAGTGCCTTTTTATTTAAGTTTTATTATGATGATGACACTCCCCCAACCTTTGCTTACACAAGCCATGGCTAACCGAATCCTTCGGGTGCCGTCCAACAATCACAAACCATGGAGGAGTGTCTATTTAAGTTAATTAATTTGGGACTGGGAATCCCATTGCCAGCTCTTTTTGCCAAATTATTGGATAAGCGGATGTGCCACTAGTCCATATGAGAGTCCGTCAAAAGTAAATGACAAGGTTGAAAGCTAAACACCACATATTTCTTCATGAGCTATGAAACATTAACACAAATTGAGAAGCATTTTGAAAGTTTTAAAGGTAGCGCATGAGAATTTACTTGGAATGGTTTGAAATGCCATGCATAGGTATTTATGGTGGACACTTATGGAACAACTTGGTTTTCAGGTGTTTGGAAGCACGAGCGGCGTCACCGCTCGAGTACAAGTGAAGGCTAGCAAAAGACTAGGGAGCGACAAATCAAGAGAGCGATAGCATCGTCATAATTATGCTTGCGGCAAAATAAATTAACGGAGGCATAAAAGTGATACAAGAACTCTGAAGCAATATAAATCATCGAGGCTTAATTGACTTTTTGTTCAGTCATATGCATGCGTGAGCATGTGCCACGTCGATATAAATGAATTATTCAGAGGAGGATACCACAATGCCATACTTACTTATGAATAAAACAATGCAAGCAAACATCCATGACATGCTACTCATATTAATAAATTGGAACTAAACATGAGAGATCATGAGCTACTAGACTTTCTCAAATAACATATACCTCACATGAACCAACTAAGCATGCTCATATGGATGAGTATATGTACAAAAATGAAAGCAAATAGAGTTCATACCAGCCTCTCACCACAATCGGATTGTCGTAGATCGTCATTATTGCCTTTTCACTTGTGTAGCTTGGATAATATGAAATGAAAACCACGCTCCAGCCACCGAAGACCATTGAACTCATGATGAACTTTACAAACCAAAGAAGAACAGCAAATATTTTTGGTGTTTTCGAATTAGAAACAAGCACGAAAGAAAACAAGCAAACAAAGCAAAATCTTTTTTTTTTGGGTTTTCTTATAGCAAACTAACGATAGCAAATAAAGCAAACTAAGAGCAAGGAACCAAATAAATAAATGGTGAAGAGAAACAACAGAAATATTTTTGGTCTTTTTGTGTTTTAGGAAAGAAACAAAGTGAAAACAAAAGAATGCAAACTAACAGAAACACAGAAAAGCAGGATGACAGAAATCTGCCAAATCCTGACAGCAGTACAGAAATCGATTTTAACAAAAATCTTCCATTACTCAGACCAAAAAGTGTTCAACTAATGAAAGTTACATAACAACCTGGGGAACATGCTCAAAAATTGGCAACTCAAAATAACGTTCTGGCTGTGCGTACGAATTTTTTTGGTAACAGCACAGAATCTGTTTTTGGACAGCACTTCCCCAAATATCATCTCCCTCTCATTAGAAAACCACTCTAGAGACTAAACAAGTATGTACAAGTATCCAGCAACCATAATATGCAAAGAATGAGTGATGCCGGTATACCTCCCCCAAGCTTAGGCTTTTGGCCTAAGTGGAGTTCATTCCCACGGTCCCCATGAAGTGGTGTCCTCGTAGTATGACGAAGGACGACCCGGTTCCATGTATGTGCTGGAGGAAACGTCGGGGTACGTGACGGTGTAGTCGTAGGAGGGCTCGGCGTTCTCGGAGTCATGTTGCTGGTGGAATTCTTGTATCTTCATATGTTCCTCCACCACCTCCTTTGTTAGCGACCATGATTGCCTGTCAATATTAAACAAACCCTGCTGGGGAAGAGGGATTTCTTTCTCATTCCCATCAGCAAACAACATTCTATAGACCATATTATCTATAGTGGAGTCAGTAGTAACAAAACGATGGCTCTTCATAGCCGCAATATCTAGTTTCCTAGGGGTTAATGGTACATCATTAGAATCAAGAGGAATATCTAGATGTGTTAGAATGCGCAGTGCAATAGTTCCTCCAAAAATAGGCCCCTGCTAGACAGGCGGCGAGCAATAAGAGAACCAAGATGATAAGGTGTCTCTCCAGTAAGTGCAACATTCAAGAAAGCAAGATGGTAGCTAGAGATGTTGCTAGTATTTTCTCTACCCAAAATGCTAGTACTAATGTAATATGCGAAATACTTAATAGCGGGGAGTTGAATGTTTCTTATCTTTCCTCGCTGGATGGTGCGGCAATCATCCCCTGTGATCCCTCGGTAGAGCTCCAATAAGTCCCGGGGGTTGTCATCAATCCTCCTTGCTGTACCTACAGGGGCAATACCCAATGCACAACAAAATTCTTCCAATTTCATGGTAACAGGAATATCATAAATCTTGAATGCGACTGTCGGCTCATATTCTGTGTTGTGAAACTTGAAGCTCTCAACGAAAACTTTGGTGAGCCTGTAATATTGTCCCCTCTCGTCTCCCACGTAGGTGGCTAGGCCTGCCCTGTTGACGAGGGTGAAGAAGTCATCCAATATCCCTGCATTGGTCGAAACTCATAACAGGGGAAGGATGAAGCATTAGGAGCCCCATGGTCCTCCTCGGGCGCGAAGCTAGGCGCGATGACATCCTCATTGTAGGATCGCCTAATTTGAGTAGACGCCCTTGAGGGCCTACCGGTGCTGGTTGTTGCTTTCTTGAACAACTCTCCAAACTTGAATTTCTTCATCTTCCCCTTCTGAAATTTTCAACAATCATTATAAAATTTGATTTCAAGGTGTGTAATTGAAGGGAACTACTATAGGAACTTGCTAGAGCACTAAACATGCATCAAAACTAATTTCTTCCACTTAGAACAAGCATGCAAGCTCACTAAACATGTTATCTACAGCAGCAAAATATTCAAGATATACTCAACCAAATGAAATTCTAATTGGACAATCAAAGGAGTCACATACCAAGGAGTAAATGTGCCAAATTTCAGACAGAAATCTGGGCTGAGCAAGGAGATCGAAAAATCGCGAGTTCTTGAGCAGAAACACGAGTGAGAGAAACTTGGTACGAGCTTTTTCGGGAGAGAGAAGGTGCTGGGAGGAAGAGATGGTGAAGTGGGGCAAGGGGTGGCCCACACCACATGGTGGCACGGCCCCCTTGCTGGCCGCGCCGGCCTATGGTGTGGCACCCCCTGGTGCCCCACAGGTCATCCTCTGGTGCTCCCAGGTGCCTCGTCGAAAAATAGGACCAACGGTGTAATTTTTGTAATTTTTAGAGAACTTCGAAAAATGCACATTTATGGGTATTAAATTAATGATTACTGCGCAGGAAAATGATTTCTAAAATCTTAAATGACTAAAGCATATTGCAAAACAAAAGTGCTACAGCAAGTAAAATAGGTGAAGGGAGAAAGAAAGAAAGAAGTGTTGTTTAGCTCTTTTATGCAATAAAATATACTTGTTAACAAGGTTGATCAAGTCTTGCTATCAAATAAATTTTATATGACATAAGAAGAAATAAACCTCAAATCAATCATGTTACCTTATAATGAATTGATATTGATCCAATCACAAGAGTTTGATATTCTTCTTTAGGCTCATATATAGGACAATCAATGGATCCCACTTTGATAGTTTTCACATTAAAAATTGTATTGACTCCACATACTTTGTCAATCCTCTTGGGAAAATAGACAGTGTGTTCCTTATCATCAACATTGAAAGTAACCATGCCTTTATTGCAATCAATAACAGCCCCTGCAGTATTAAGAAAGGGTCTTCCAAGAATAATGGACATATTATCATCTTCGGGCATTTCCAACACAACAAAATCAGTTAATATCAAGCAATGCTTGAGTAACTTGAACAGGAACATTTTCACATAAACCAACAGGAATAGCGAGTAGATTTATCAGCCATTTGCAAAGATATATCAGTTGGTATCAATTTATCTAAATCAAGTCTCTTATAAAGAGAAAAAGGCATCACACTCACACCTGCTCCCAAATCACATAGAGCAGTTCTAACATAATTATTCTTGATGGAACAAGGAATAGTAGGTATACCTGGGTCGCCCAACTTCTTTGGAATCTTACCATTGAAGGAGTAATTAGCGAGCATAGTTGAAATTTCTTCATTGGGGACTTTCCTTTTGTTAGTAACAATATCTTTCATATACTTTGAATAAGGAGGCAGTTTAATACCATAAGTCAAAGGGATTTGCAGAAATAAAGGTTTCATCCAATCACAAAATTTATTATAATGTTCCTCCTCCTTTGATTTTAGTTTCTTAGCAGGAAAAGGCATTTGCTTTTGAACCCAAGGTTCTCTTTCATTACCATGCTTCTCGATAATAAAGTCTTCTTTAGTGTACTTTTTATTTTTAGCAGGCTTTTCGGGTTCTTTTTCGATTTCTTCTTTATCGGGAGTATCATTCTTATCATTATCTTCCTCATGTTCATTACCACTTTCGGTTTCAGCATCGGAAATAGAAATACTATTAGGATCATTAACGAGGTTCGGAGGATTCTACAACATTCTTATGTTTCTTTTTCTTTTTCTTAGATGGAGCACTAGTTTTAATTAGTTGAGAATCTTGTTCAACTCTTTTGGGATGCCCTTCAGGATATAGAGGATCCTGGGTAGAAGCACCGCCTCTAGTTGTTACTTCATAAGCATGTTTTTCTTTAGAATTATTTCCCAACAAGTCATTTTGCACTTTAGTAAGTTGATCAATTTGAGTTTGAACCATTTGAAAATGTTTAACAAGTATTTTAACATCATTGGAGGTTCTCTCCACAATACCATGCAATTCACTAATAGCTCGAGAATTTTCCATTAAATGATTCTCTACTCTCATATTAAAGTTTTCTTGCTTAACAATATAATTATCGAATTCATCTAAGCATTGAGCAGGAGATTTTGAATACGGAATATCTTCCCTAGTAAAGTGTTGAAGCGAGTGTACCTCAATCATGGATGAAGGGGGAATTGTCTCACATATATCTTCTATAGGAGGTAAATTCTTCACATCTTCAGGTTTAATACCCTTCTCTTTAAGAGACTTCTTGGCTTCCCTCATATCTTCATCATTTAATTTAATCATACCCCTCTTCTTCACTATCGGTGTCGGGGTTGGTTCAGGTGTAGACCAATCATCATGATTCCGGCCTATTTTAGCCAATAATTCTTCGGCGTCGTGCGGAGTTCTTTTCCTGAAAACACAACCAGCACAACTATCCAGGTATGACCTAGACTCAATAGTTAGTCCACTATAAAATATATCAAGTAAATCATGCTTTTCCAAATCATGGTCAGGCTGAGCTCTAATAAGAGAACAAAATCTAGCCCAAGCCTCAGGCAATTTCTCTCCATCTTCCTGGTCAAAATTATAAATTCTCTGCAAAGCGACATGTTGAGCACTAGCGAGGAAAGTATTTTCGAAAGAAAACATCACGCAAGTCGAGTTGGACTTTTAATAGAACCAGGAGGCAAATTATTATACCAAGTTTTAGCATCATCCTTTAATGAGAAAGGAAAAATTTTAGCGACAAAATAAGTACGCATCTTGACATCATCAGAAAACACGCCACTAAGAGTAGATAACTCAGTCAAGTGTTCAACAGCACTTTCTTTTTCAGTACCACAAAAGGGTGTTTTCTCAACAATAGCTATATGAGATAGGTCAAGAGAAAAATCATAATCTTTATCCCTAATGTTTATAGGAGATGTGGCAAATTTAGGATCAGGAGATGGTTTATATCTAACGAGCATGTTACGCAAGCAACTTTTTAATTTTTCTTGCATCGGTAGTAGCATTGCATTTTCAATAAAATCATCATCAAGCTCTACATAATCTTCATCAAGATCATCACTAGAATATTCAACGGACTCGGAGTGAATTAACGGGTGTAGCAGCATTTTCATTAGGAGTTTCGAGTATTTTCAATTTGTCTAGACTTAGCAATTGTAGCATCTAGAAAAGATCCCAATGAACCACTATCATCAAGCACAGCAGAAACATTATCAATATTATGAGAATTTTCAGATTCAGCAGAAGTACCAAGCACGCGAAGCATGTGGCGGTGAAACAAGTTTATCAATCACGGATGGTGAATCAAGAGCAGCGAGAGGTACTCGGAGTTGTACCTTTTCTTGTAGTGGATGGTAATATGGCGATCTTAGTATCGCGAGGTTTACCCATAATGGAGAATTTGCAGCGAACAATATCAATCCAAGTGAACTTCCAAATAAAGCTATGCTCCCCGGCAACGGCGCCAGAATAGTCTTGATGACCCACAAGTATAGGGGATCGCAACAGTCTTCGAGGGAAGTATTACCCAATTTATTGATTCGACACAAGGGGAGACAAAGAATACTTGTAAGCCTTAACAGCGGAGTTGTCAATTCAGTCGCACTGGAAACGAGACTTGCTCGCAAGAGTTTATCGGTAGTGACAGTTTTATGGCAGTGGAAATAGCGAAATAACGACAGCGGTGAAATAAAGACAGCGAGTAGTGATTATAGTAAACGAGCAGGATTAAAATACTGTAGGCACAGGGACGGATTTAACGGGCGTTGCATGGATGAGAGAAACTCATGTAACAATCAAAGCATGGGCATTTGCAGATAATAATAAAACGGTATCCAAGTACTAATCAATCAATAGGCATGTGTTCCATATATAGTCGTACGTGCTCGCAATGAGAAACTTGCACAACATCTTTTGTCCTACCAGCCGGTGGCAGCCGGGCCTCTAGGGAAACTACTTGGATATTAAGGTACTCCTTTTAATAGAGTACCGGAGCAAAGCATTAACACTCCGTGAACACATGTGATCCTCACATCACTACCATCCCCTCCGGTTGTCCCGATTCTTGTCACTTCGGGGCCATTGGTTCCGGACAGCGACATGTGTATACAACTTGTAGGTAAGATCATAAACAACAAATATCTTAATGAATCAATAACATGTTCAGATCTGAGATCATGGCACTCGGGCCCTAGTGACAAGCATTAAGCATAACAAGTTGCAACAATATCATAAAAGTGACATCTACGGATACTAGGCACTATGCCCTAACAATCTTATGACTATTACATGATCAATCTCATCCAATCCCTACCATCCCCTTCAGCCTACAGCGGGGGAATTACTCACACATGGATGGGGGAAACATGGCTGGTCAATGGAGAGGCGTTGGCGGTGATGGCGGTGAAGATCTCCTCCAATTCCCCGTCCCGGCGGAGTGCCAGAACGGAGACTTCTGGCTCCCGCGACGGAGTTTCGCGATGTGGCGGCTCTCTGGAGGGTTTCTGGCGACTTCGACTTCTCTCCGTGCGTTTTTAGGTCGAACCCGATAAGTAGTCCAAAGGGGGGCGTCGGAGGCCAGCCGAGGGGGCCACACCATAGGGCCACGCGGGCCCCCCCTGGGCCGCGCCGCCATATGGTGTGGGGCCCTCGGGCCTCCACCTCCTTTGCCCTTCTGGCTCCGTCGATATTTTGGTAAAATAGGGCCATCTGAAGAAATTCCGAGGATTTTCCCGAAAGTTGGATTTCTGCACAAAAACGAGACACCAGAGCAATTCTGCTGAAAACAGCGTTAGTCCGTGTTAGTTGTATCCAAAATACACAAATTAGAGGCAAAACAATAGCAAAAGTGTTCGGGAAAGTAGATACGTTTTGGACGTATCAGTGGCCATGATGGACGCCTAGACTATAGAGGTGGTCGGCGAGGCCTGCGACAACGAGAAGTGGTCATGCAGGTTACCTGTGGAGGTGCGGCGGTGGTACTCGAAGTAGGCGAGGAAGAACCCGACGGCTTGACGTAGACATTGCGCTGACGGTGGCGACCCACGTCGATGGGGCGGCGTGGTAGCAGCCTGGAACGTCGGTGCGCGGAGACGGCGAAATAGACTGCGTGCAGCAACGTCTCGGCCCGAGGGGCCGGCGTAGCTGCAGGGCGCGGCTCGATGCAGCGGCGGGAGGCCACCGGCGACGTACACGCCTTGGAAGGCGCGTCGGATGCCGGTAGCGTGGACCAAAGGCGGCGGCGCTGCGGCCCGAAGGGGCGACGCAGCAGCATCCCGTAGCTCGATCGGTGGTAGGCACATGCTCGGGGACGTGCTTGGCGGAGACGTGCGCGTGATCGGTTGATCAGACCGACAACGGCGCTGTATGCGCCATGGCATTGAAGACGCGCAGATCGGAGTCGATGGCGGGGTTGTCGATGTAGTCCTGGGAGATGGCGAGAAGACGGACGCAGCGGGTCGGTGGCGGCAGCCTGCCGAGGTAGGCGCAACAGCCGCCAAGGGCCGCGACACCCTGCCGCAGTGGTGCGTGGGTGTGGACTGTCGATGCCGATGTCGGAGTAGAGGCGCGCGGTGACGGCGGCGGTGGGCAACTCAATCCGATCTATGATCGGTAAACTAAAAAAGAAAAACACCGGTCGAGCGACCGGTGGACAAAAAAGAAAACTGATCTAAAGATCGGAAAAAAGAAACGCGAGGGCAGCCAATCAACCGATCGGCGGACGAACCCTCGTACGGGTTGCGCGGCCCCCGGAGTAGGTCATGGAGATCGACCTCCCCGGGGGCGGGGCGGCACGGCGCGGAAACTTGTGCGACGGCTAGGTCAAGAATCGTGCCGCTCTGATATCATGTAGAATAATAAAAAGGGAGAGAGATATCCGGAATATGTTGGATGTTGTATTGAGCTTCTCGGACGAGTATATATATGGTACAAGTCTTGGAAGGCAAGAAGACTATCCTAAAGATGAGGTAGGAGATGATTACAAATCATATACTACCAAATACACATATACCAAATATATCTCTAACACTAATGTTCTCACGATCCCGTTTACTAATCCAAGGCAAACTAGCCATAGCCGCGCATATGTTCCAACATCAAGCCGTCGGAGCTATCATCAGTTCATGATACCACTCTACTATAGCTAACGGTGGAGTACTACCAATAATTAAGTTGAGCTTACTGATGTTCTGAGACGGCATCAAGACTTACAGCCACAGTAGGATTAGTCTGACATAGTGACATCGCAGCTAGTAGTACTTTGACGTTGCATTGCATGCGTGGGCGTACATGGTTTTGCTCCCAAGCAAAGGATTGGATTTCTTTTGCTTTTGCAGGTCGACGCACACGCACATACAGCTAGCGTTGTGCTACCAAGCTCTTGCTGTTTTGATTCCTGGCTTAGCACTTAAGAAACCGGCCATGCCGCAACCAGCATGCACACCTCTGCAATTACAGCAGAGCTGGGACTCTTTTTCGCGTGGGATGTGAAATGGGCGGTGGGGGGAAGACGCTCAGTGAAGAATCAAAAGAAGTGACTTGACTGCTGGGGTTTTGTGAGTTGCAATCTGCGCTAATCTTTTCCTTTCAGCTTCATGCAGATTACCAACAGTTTCTCTGCTGTGTGTTGTTCTTTTTTGCTTTTTTTTGCTTTGCAGATGAGATGGGCGTGTGAAAGATGGAATGGTAGCTAGTATGCCAGGCTGACTCCTTTTGTTTCTGACAGGGTCTTAACTGGAGTAACGTGTATACATGGGTGTGAACTCTCTGCACTTGTATCGTCTTGATGCGACATTCTGAGTTAACTAAAGCACTCTTTATATGAAAATGCAGGTCATGCACCATTCTCCATTTGAGGGTTTCACGCAGTAATATGGCATCATGTAGCAGATTTTATGCATATGAGTGCACCACACATCCTGTGTTCAATTTCTTTTTTCGCAATTCCGTACGTGTGCAGAAATCTTTCTTGTCTGTCAAAAATGTTAAATCCATACGGAATACTTCACCAGAAAAACACGTTACTAACTAGCATCGATTGGTCACTTAATTTATCTCGTATGGAAAGCTTGAGCACATGGATCCCTAACCTTGGCTCCAGAGCCTAGATGATGTCACCCCTCCCCCTTTCCCTATGGAGAAAACAGCGGTGTTCTATTCAAGGGTAGTTTCATCATTTACTTTACACGCATTGCTTAAAGCGATCGTCCGTTGCTTGCAACTTAATACTGGAGGATGTCGCGGATGCAATCCTGAAGGTGGATTATTAGTCATAGATGCAGTTGGATTACGGTCTCTGTATATTTTTGTAATGCCCGCATACTTTGATAACATGTATTCTGCACCAACCATTAGCTTAGAATCTCTGTTTGTCAATTGCCCATCTGTAATTTGTTTACCCAGCATATTTATTTTTATTGGGGAGGCGCCTCTAGTGAAGTGTGGACCCCGGTCCTTCTTCTTTTAATTGCAATCTTCTACAGCATTTTTCTGTTCTGTTCTCTGCAAACAATTCTTCTTCCGCACGGTTCGTTTAATCCTTTGTTTTCAGCAAAACCAGTGATCTTGACAACCTCGCTGAAAGTTGGGGACAAAGTACTTAGTTGTTTGTGTGCAGGTCTCCACGTTGCTGCTGACGTCGGCAGTGCGCCCTGCCACGAGTTGGTTCGCAACACCTCGGGAGAGAACGTTTTTCTCCTACTGGTCGATAAACCTTGGTTTCTTACTGAGGGAAAACTTCCTGCTGTGCTCATCATACCTTCCTCTTGGGGTTCCACTCAACGTTGCGCATAAATTCTCCTTCATCAACTCCGCGCCCAGCAGCATGGTTGAATATTTAGAGGATACTCCGCTAGGCTTTAATTGCCGATATATGCAATGAAATTCAAATTCATTCACATATGCATATATTATGGGGGAGTTTATTCTAAATGTTCAACTTAGATTGTTCGCTAAATTCCTTATTTAAACCCTCTCAAAGAGATTGTCATCAATTACCAAAATGGGGGAGATTTAAAGGACATGGAGCCCCCATGTGTGGTTTTGGTAACTTATGACAATCTCTATGGACTAATGGTTGTATTGAGAATCTATCTTAGGTTGTTTCCATAGCCATATGTTGTTGCAATGAAGAAGATCGAGTTCGATGTTGAAGACTATGTCGAAGACGGTGTAGAAGAGATGAAGACGGTGACGTGCGTAGACGATGGATGAAGACGGTAGTGTGTATGTTGGAAGAAGATGGTGTCATGTACAATGATGAAGAGGGTGAAGACGGAGCTTGCCGACTCGAGTGGAACGCACAAGGAAAAAGTTTGTGCTCGATAGGATAGTGGGTCACATCATCGGAGAGAGCTCAAACATTACATGCATTGCATCGTGTTTATTGGTTGTTCTTGGTTCTTATCCATGAGATGTTTTAGAGCTTGTGTTCATTCTCATGACAAGCTCTAGCTCATCGGAAATGGATTCCGGATGCATCGCATGTTGCATGTTCGAGGGTGATGATTTTCCCAACGTACCATATTGAGAGGTTACACCTCTATGACCATAAGAAAATCATCATCCACTTGTTTCCATGTTTTCACCATGTGTGGAGGTAGCTCTTTTCACCCTCTTTCCGGCAAAATTGGTTTCACCTCAATCGGAGTTTTCTAGCTCGAGTTATTGCCGTTCCGTATCGTGGTTTAGAGGGAAAAAGAAGAAGGGCGGCTGACCGGTCAGGTACCGGCTTGGTCTCTGTGAGCCCTTAGATCTGATCCGGTATTGGGCCGGTACCTACCCGGTAGTACCGGTTCAAGCAGAAGTACCGCTTGCACAAGAGGAAGTACCGCTTAGGTCGTTTTCTGCCTGTTTTCTGCACAATTTTAACGCAAGCGGTAGTACCGCATTGGGTCGCGAATCTGACCGTTTTTTCTGCCCAACAGCCATATTTCTGAGCCCCCTATTTATACCTCTCTGCCACCTCCGTCCACACTAGTTCTTCCCACCTACTCTCTCTCCTCCATTGTTGACCTTGAATAGCTTTATCATCCTCTTGATTCCCCCCACTATTTCTTGCATTTTTTGGGGAAAGGAGAGAGGAGATCGAGATCTAGTGCTCCACCAATTGAATTCCTCTCCAAGTGAGGGGATCTTGCTAGATCTAGAACTTGGAGTGATTTGGTGTTCCTCCTCATATTTGTTCTTCCTCCCTTATTCCCCCAATAGATTTTGTAGCTTTGTTGGAATTTGGGAGAGAAGAACTTGGGCACCTAGTGGTATTCTTAGCCATTGCATTAGGTGCATCGGTTTGGGTTCTCTCCGGGGTTTCGGTCTCGTAGAGGGCTTGTTGACCTTAGTGGTGTTGTTGCCTTCGTGGCCTTGTTGCCTTTGTGGTGTTGTAGCCTTTGTGGCCTTGTAGCCTTTGTGGCCTTGTCGTCTTTGTGGCGTGGTAGCCTTTGTGGCGTTGTTGCCTTTGTGGAGTGTGGT
This sequence comes from Lolium rigidum, assembly GCF_022539505.1. Lineage (NCBI taxonomy): Eukaryota > Viridiplantae > Streptophyta > Magnoliopsida > Poales > Poaceae > Lolium > Lolium rigidum. Next base: position 45,105,076 of record NC_061510.1, on the reverse strand, counting down.
AGCCTTTGTGGTTTTGGAGCCGGTTGTGGCGCGTTGGAGTCTTTGTGGCCTTGTTGCCGGTGTGGCGTGTTGTTGTCGTTGTGGCCTTGTACTTGAGGGCCTTCGTGTTGTGGAGTTGTCTCAAGCTTGATATATACTTGGGTGTTTGCCCCAAGCTTGTACGGGTTCGGTGACCACCCTCAAGGGTACCTTAGTGGATCGAGGCTTTCCCTTTGGTGGAAAGGCTCGAGGAGAATACGGTGGCCCTAGCGGCTCATTAGAGTGCCTCGTGCCTCCACACCGCTCCAACAGAGACGTATCACCCTTGGGTGTGAACTTCGGGATACATCGTCGTCTCCTCGTGCACCGGTTACTTCTCAACCCAAGCTCCTTTACCTATGCGCTTTACATTATGATATCCGTCATGCTTTATGTTCTATATCTAGTTTTTTATCACCTTGTTGCTCATCATGCTTAGCATAGGTTGTTGGTGCACATAGGCAAACCCCTAGTTGATAGGCTTTGTGCTAAACACGTAAACCTTGAGTAGTTTTATTCCGCCTTGTTTAGCACTCAAGTAGAAGTTTTTATAACCCGCATATTCATCCCCCCTCTAGGCGACATCCTTGTACATTCATGGAGTATAAGAGAGATGTGTTGCATCATCTCTATGTTAGGACGTGATGCCCATATGAATGCTTATCTTATACATGTTAAAGTTATTTTTCTCATTTCTTATTGATAAATTTATATTGTCCACTACAACTTAAAAGAGAGCATAGTCAAGTGAACCCATGAACCCTGATCCAATTTTAATCATAAGAAACACATTTCCATTTGTTTTACCTTAATTTTTATTTGCAACACTATTTTAATCCAAAAATACAAAAATATTTATCTTTCTTATTTTCACACAAAACCTCAAAACAAACAAACATTTACCGCTTGAGAACCACATGGTGTAGTTGGGGACACAAGGATTTATTTTATTTTGTAGGATCGCTAGAAGAAGAGAGGAAGAGATAACTTTGTACTCCATTCCCCGAGAGTTTGATATAACCCTCGAGTCATTCTTGTGGAGAAAATACTCTGCTGACACAACACTTTGCACTTGGAGTCCCAAAATCATCAGTACTTGTGATGTCTTACTCCAAGTGCTAATTTATGGGCTTTGATGTATGTGTGTACCCATAAGTACATTTTTGAACATGTTGGATTCTACTAGAGTTATTGATTGACTAAAGCCATCAAGTTTGAAGTTGATTAGTGATGTAATGTTGAGTTCTCTCTTAATGTCACTAGTCTAGGGGATAAATGGATTTGTGTGAGATAGATAAGATTCACCAACAAACCGAGGCAAGTCAAAATCTCATGAAGAGAATGAGATTAAGGAAAAGGAAGGCGCGGATGCAGTAAAATGAAAGTATCACCTTGTCCAATCACATGGTCGGGATTCGTACAATTCCTGAAAATGGTTGAAGAGAATATGAGATAATCAGGAATGTTAATATAAGTTCATGGGATAACTCATGGATAGAAATCAGGGAGGAGCTAGAGATGAGGAACCCAAAAGAGTAAGTCTTGCGGATTTTTTGCAATCAAGACTATTTTAATTATCAACTGCATCCAAGCTAAAGAATACACAAGAGTAGTTGAAAAATATGCATGAAAAATTTAAGACAGTGGGATGTAATGATAAAGAGAAGATTTATTATGCAACATATTTGCTGACACGACCACTGGGGTCATGGTGGGAAGTGTGATTTTTCTTTTCACCAGGTCGTATCTTGACTTGGGAGGGATTCAAGAGAAAGTTTCAGAAAGCTCATGTACCCAAAAATACCGTGGAACTTAAAAGAACTTAGTTTGAGACCTTCCATCATAATACTACTTTTGCGATGAGGTATGTTAAGGATTGGTTACCTAACCATGAACTCCGGATTAACAGTGAAGGGAAATCCATTAGAACTCAGATGGGGGATGCATTGTTTATAGAGGAGATCCACATCCATAAGTTATTTGAGATCTTTGACTTGATGCATTGAAGGAGGCAAAGATGCATAAGATACCCACTGCTAAGGGTCATACAGGAAACAATATCTTTGTCGGGTATCTAAAATACACGGTGAAGGGCTAAAACACCCGGCAAAGACTTCGCCGTGTACAACACTCAGCGAAGACGACACGGCAAAGACATGGCTGGCGAAGAAACTTCGCCGGGTGCTTTTTTTCGGGTACACGGCAAAGAGCCTTTACCGGGTGTCGAACGTAAACACCTGGCGATGAAAAGCACAACACCGTTTCTATTCCGTCTAACGACGCCTTTTCTTCGCCGTGTGTCTTTTTCTCTGGGTACACGGCAAAGAGTCGAAACCAGCCACATCATCTCCCTCTCTTCGCCGAGTACCTAGGAGAGTAACACGCGTGAAATTTTGTTTTTGTCGTGTACCGCCAAAAAACACCAAGCAAATATGCTCTTTGCCGGGTATCTAAAAGGAGACACCCGGCGAAGAAACGCGCCGTTACTAGCCCACCAGCCATACACGTTATATGTCACGTGGCAGCTTTCTTCGTCGTGTGTAGCTCTGAGGTACTCGGCAAAGATTGTCTTCGCCAGATGTTTCTCTTTGCCGGGTGTATTTTACCTGTTTGCCGTGTCATATTTCTTCGCCGGGTGCTAACACTCGGCACAGTTTTCTTTGCCGTGCGTTGCTTTTTGGCACCTGGCGAAGAGGGGATTTGCCATGTACCCGAGAAAATACATCCGGCAAAGGAAAACATACACGGCAAAGATACGTTTTTCGGTAGTGGGTACCACGATGTTTTGTGTGTAGCTTTGTAGTTTGAAGATGTAGTATTACGCCTTATGTGAAACTTCTAGGGCCTCTTCAACACACATGATTTCAAAACTGTTGGGATGGACAAAACACAATGTTACAATCTCATGCTTGATTCCAATTCTATGAGATTTCATTTGTAGTAAGGTATTTGTAGTAAGGTTTGTTGGACTAATGTCAGGGAGTAAATGATTCTTAGCAAGCGGATTGAGTAGATATTAAAATTTAGTTCTAGGTCAATCTATAACTAACTTAATTGTCGGTTATCCAATTTCACGTGCGATATACTCCCTCCGTCATAGAGTGTAAGTCACAATCCTCTAATATGTTGGCCCAAGGCGTAAAGTGATTGAGACAGAAATTGTGACTAATTAGGCCGGACTGTGATGTTTCGTAACTGCAATAGCCAATAAAAACAGCCTCATAATTAATGCATGCATGGTGGAGTGAGTCTCCCGCATGGCTTCATGTGGAGGAGAGGAAGGTGTGGGCTGCATGCATGCGCTAATTAACTCTAATTAATGCAAAATTGTGTCTTATTTGCCTCATATGTGGGACAACCTGAAACGGGAATGTGACTTACACTCTAGACTCTAGGATGGAGGGAGTATGTGCAATTGAGAAAAAAGATGTGCAATTATAATTTTGATGTGCACGAATGTCAACGCAAATCTAATAATTTTAGAGTTTACCTAGAACTAACTTAATTTTTAGTTAACCTAGAACTATCAAAAGGATTAAAAGAATTATATAATACTCTTAGGTGTCTCAACATCATCTAGATACGGATATATCTCTAACTAAAATACATCTAGGTACATTTATATTTTGACAAAAGTGAGACACCTATTTATAGACGGGAGAGTAGTAGAAATGATATTCTTAAAAAAATCCTATAGAATTTGATCTACGAATAAAACAGCCTGCGTGGAAAATTTCTACATATTCCATTCCTTCAAAAAATGAAGAATCAAAGGAATATCTTCTTTCAACACATTGATACTCGAAATTTTTATGTTTTTCAAATGCTCGCATATACTATGCCTTTTGTCATGCTAGTAGAAACGTGTAAGGGTACATTGCCCCTATGTGTGGTTTTGGTAATTAATGACAACCCCTATGGACTAATGTTTTCATTGAGTTTATATGAAGAAATATTCCATAGGTACTACTTGCTCTCCATGTGTTGGATTCAAGTATGGATGCCATGAAGATAAAGATATACCTTGTGTATTGGCATCAAGATCATCGGTATGAAGATATATATGTGATATGATCAAGAAGAAGAAATGAAGATGGAGTTCTTATGTGGAACTCAATATTAGCCATGCTCTATCTTAAGTGAGTATGAGAAGATACAAGGTTGAGTTGGGCAAGTTCAAGATGAGCATCTTGAGTGGATCACATGCTTGAAGCTTGACGTCCATTTGGTGATAATGGACATGTGAAGATGTGCATCAATGAAGCTTTCCCATCATGGAGTATGGGGGAGCATTTGTGAGTATACACGAAGCGACAATGATCAAGTGATGCATTCCGGCTTGAGTGGAGCGTGAAGTGTTATCATCAAGATCAAGCGGGATGCGCAAGGCAAAGGTATGACCTTGATAGGTTTTCCTTTTACCGGTCTCGAGGTGGTTGATGGGAGACCGGATTATAGGATAGATAGCCGCACTATTAAGAGGGGCTTTCGGTTGGGTAACTTGATCACATCATCTTAGGGAGCTCAATCCTTTGCATACTTTGCATATCCGTATTGCTTCTTGGTGTTTCTCTGTGTGAGGTTCTTGAGCTTGTTGCTAGCTTTACAACAAGCCCAAGTTCATCGAAACGGAATCCGCATGCATCTTCTATTGCGTTTTCGAGGTTGGGTGATTTTACCGGTTATTCATGATATAAGGTTCTACCTTTTATATTCATGATAAAATCCCCTCCTATAGATTCTTGTGTTTTCACTTTCCATAGGATAGCATTTGTTGTTGTCTTCCAAACAAAACTGGTTTCATTCGAATCGGGGTTCGGGAGCAAAAGTTATTAAAGAAAAGGGGAAAAGAGAAAAGAATAAAAAGAAAAGAAAAAGAAAAAAAAGGAGGAGGAGCAGCCGGCCGGTCAGCCGGCCTGCCGGGCCCCGCGCCGGCCCACTCGGCCGAAACCGGCCCGGGCGCTTGTGCCATCCGGGGCAGGTCCAGTGGGCCTGCCGGTCCACTCCGGCCCAGCTGCCGGTTTGCCTCCGGGCCGCCCGGCCACCTCCCCGGCCCGACCAGGGCCTGCTCCGGACCTGAGCTCCTCCCCCTTATCTGCCGCCCGCGCGCGCTGTGCAGCCGCCCGACTGCTGGGCCGGTCCGGCCGGATGGGCCACCGGCCGCATCAGCGCCAAATCCGGCCGGCCGGCTCGGCGGCCGGTCGGGCCGTTTTCTGACTATTTTTTCTGCCCGATTTTCTGTCTTTTTCCCCCAACAGCTATTTTTCCCCCTTAGCTATAAATAGACCCTTCTTCCACCTTGAGCAACTAGTTCTTCCCATTCTCTCTCCTCCATTTCTACTATTTGAAGAACTTGCTCTTCCCCTTGAATCCTCCAACCATTCTTGCTCATATTTGAGGATTTGAGAGAGGGGATCTAGATCTACACTTCCACCAAACCGTTTCTTCTCTAAGTGAGGGAATCTCTTGGGATCTAGATCTTGGAGTCTTTGGTTGACTTTCCCCCTTGTTCTTCCTCTCCAATCTCATCCTAGCATTCGTTGCTTTGGTGGGATTTGAGTGTGAAGGACTTGAACACCTCCGGTGTTCTTGCTTTGCATCATTGCATAGTGTTGAGCTCTCCACCACGATTTGTTCGAGTGAGAGACCGTGAGCTTGTTACTCTTGGAGGGTGACCTCCTAGTTGGCTTGGTGATTGGTGCTCCGGTGATCTCTTCAAGAAGATTGTGAAGAGGCCCGGGCTTCTCCTTCGTGGAGCTTGTGAAGTGGTTGTGGAGCTTGACATCTCCGGAGCGGAGGAAAAGCTAACCATAAGGAAAGGGCCATTATCCTTCGTGGGTGTGGTTCGGAGAATAGGGTGAGCCTTCGTGGCGCGGGGAATCCTTCGTGGGACCTCCACTCCTCCAAACGTGACGTACCTTGTTGCAAAGCAAGGGAACACGGGAATACATCCTCGTCTCCGCGTGCCTCGGTTATTTCTATACCCGAGCTCTCTTTCCTTGTGATAGCCATCGTGCTTGAAGTACATATATCTTGCTATCACTTGTGCTACATATATCTTGTGCCTATCTTGCTTAGCTCTAGTTGCCATTGTCACACTTAGTTGAGCTTAGCATATTTAGGGTTTGTGCTTGTAAACTAAACATTAGTTTAATTCCGCATTCTTACAAGACAAATCCGCAAGAGTTTGTAATTGCCTATTCACCCCCCCTCTAGGCGACATCTCGATCTTTCAATTGGTATCGGAGCAAGGTCTCTCCTTGTTTTAGGCTTCACCGCCTTGAGAGTAAAGATGTCGGCTAGTATAGTGCACAATGACACAATTATCTTTGTTGGCACAAATTATCATTTGTGGCGAAATTGCTTGCTTTGCAATCTTCGGACCTTGTGTCCAAACATTGAGCAATTTCTAGATGTAGGTTTTTCTCCTCCGATGGATCCTCAAAATCTATCTTTAGAGGATGAGAAAAACTTACATCTTGAAGCTCAAGTATCTAATGAGCTTTTATTCTCCTTGAGACCCGATTTTCGTAGGTTCTTGATATATATAAAGCGAAAATCGTCTCATGAGATGTGGATCAAGCTTAAGGAAATGTTTGGTGGATCCACTTCTCAATTGGTCGGTGGTGACTCCGAGGAGCTCTCTTCCCCTTCACATCATGAAGAGCTCCAAGTTGCTTCCACCTCCGGCCGTGATGAGTTCTCATCTTCTTCCACTTCACCAACGTGTAGCAAGACACGAGGTAATGATATGGTGAGTGGTGAGGAAAATTGCAATGTTGATATTGTGCTCAATAGTGATGATTCTTCATCTCTATCCCATTGCAATGCTTCCTCTTTGGACTTAAACACATCTAGCATTGAAAATAATCTACATGCTTGTGTTGATAGTCCTCGCATATCATGTGTAAATTGCTCACATAAATCCCATGATGATATGCTTGCCTTGTCTTGCTCCCATAATCAAAATGCTTCTATCTCCTCTAGTTGTTTGACTAACAATGTAGAGGAAACCGAACACTCTATGGATCAAGACATGATTTCAAATGAGGATTCAAGAATTTCTTCATCTTCATCCTCCGGTATGCACATGTGCCTTATGGCAAATGGATCAAAGGTATCTCCTACTTTGATTCCTAACACTTCCTCTAATGATGAGAGTGATGATGATGATAATGCATGATGAAGAATATAATATCTTGGTGCATAATATGGCAATGGTATATGCTTATCTTCATGGTAATAAAGAAGCTCGTGCTAATCTCGAACACTCTATGGATACCTTGAGTAAATATAGGGAAACCATAGTGGAGTTGGAGTCCCATATTGAAAATGGGGAAATGAGATTCACTCTCCTCAAGCATGAGCTAAAAGATGAGAAGCATACTAATTTTATGCTTACACAAAAAATTGAATCCTATATGCATGAAAATGAGAAAACTATTGATGCTTGTGCTACTAACTCTAATTCTTGTGAAGCATCTACCTTAGAGGAGAATGTTGAGCTAAGGGCTCAACTTGAGTTGCTAACTAGCAATTATAGGGAATTGGAAGAAAGTCATAAAAAGCTCTCAAGCTCTCATAATGATCTTCTAATTTCCTATGATAGGCTAAAGTTAGCTGATGAGGCTTATATCACTAAGGTAACATCTTGTGAGCCTCATGTGGACATTAGCACAATCTCTACTACAAATGCTATATCGACATGTGCTAGTCCTAGTAGTCCATCTAGTCAAACTAGTGATACACCTTGTGTTGGATTACTTGCTTTGCCTTGTTGCTCTAATAATGAAGCTTCTACTTCCTCTAGTACTTGTATTTCTACTAACCATGTAGAGGAAATCAAAGAGCTCGAGGCCCAAGTCCTTTCTTTAAAGAAAGACTTGGAAAAGCGTCATGAAGGGAAATCCGCACTTGACAAGATGTTGAGTATGCAACAATCCCCCAATGACAAGAGTGGACTTGGATTCAATTCCAATAACAAGAACAAGTCCAAGAGCAAGAGCAACAAGAAGAAGGGCCAAGACAAAGTCAAGGATCCGGCCAAGTTGGTTTGCTTCAAGTGCAAGGTTGAAGGGCATCATGTTAGATCATGCCCATTGAAGAAGAAGAAGCACTTGAGTGAGAAACAACAAGGAAAACGGCCACAAGGTCAAGGTCAAGCTCATGCTCGACCTCAAGTTGAAGTTAGGCCACTTCCCAAGAAGAATCAAGATGTTGTTCCCCAAGAGAAGAAATCAATAAAGAAGAGAAAGGGGAACACTTGCTACTTATGTCGTGTGAAGGGGCACTTTGCTTCTTCATGTTTAAATGGTACCTTATCTAACCCTATAATTGTTGATGATGATTATTCTCTAGGGAAGGATAAGGATGGCAATGTGTTTGCCAAGTTTGTTGGAACTCAAAGTGGTCTCAAGAAAAGGACCATTTGGGTTGCCAAGCCTATTGTGACTAACCTCTTAGGACCCAACTTGGTTGGGGACCAACAAGCTCAAACGTAATCAATAGGTGCATGTGGAGGTCATTGGAGACTTGGCTACTTCATGAAGAATTAAGGGATCTTCATATATTATATTTTGACCAAGTCAAGTCATATGGATTATCATCTATATCTTATATCCAATGTTCCTCCTTGCGGTAACTTATACTTCAACTCATCATATTTATTGTAAGTTACTTGCCCCTTTGCATGTTTGGTTTTGTACCAAATATTTGTGTGTATGTGTTGTGTCTTACTTACCTATCTTGTGTATTCAAGTATGTTTGTTTGACTCATCATATACTTGTGTATTGTTTTGGAGCCTAATGCATTTTTGATGATATCTTATTTGGCTCCCTTTGAAGTGATTAATGGAACATCCCATTTTGGGGGAGTGATATGCTTTGTGCATCTCTCGTTCTTTAAAATGTGTGTACATGGGTACCACCACCTAGTATTGATATTGCAAGATTATCTAGTCACTATGTGGTGTGTCATACTCATGAGAAATTCAAATTCTAAAATATCCATTAATCATCTCTAGTTGAATTTTAAGTTGCCTCTTGTTTAGAAGAAATGTTTTATCACATTATGGGGGAGTAATATGTTTTGTACATATCACAAGCCTAGAAAATGTGAACATATGAGGTTATGCCACTTAGAGTTAATGCTCTTAATTATCTTGTTCTTAGGTGGCATGTTTGCTCAAACAAGCTCCACTTCTATTAAAAAGCTTTTATTGGCTCATCTTATGGACTCTTGTTTGATTAAGAAATTCTTGGTACGGTTTTCCTCAAATACATATCTCTATATCTTATTTGGGACACCGTTTGCTTCAAGTTATTCTAATCATTGCCGTGCGTGATTGTGTGACTAGTTGAAGCTATCAAGAATCTTCATCCGTGCATAGTGCTCAATTCTATATACTTATCCTATGCCTTTTATTGTGAAGTTGATCCTTACTAACATTGTGAATACTCCACCGGAAATTATTTCCAATATACTCATTGTCTTTGACAATTGATAACCTTGTATGTGGTTGAATTTTTGGATCATCTTCACCTTGGATTGTTTATTATTGCCTTATTCTATTTCCAACAAATCTTTGTTGCTCCCATGTGTCTTCCTTGTCCCTTTGAAAAAAAAAATCTTTTGATAAATTCTCTTGATTCATATCAAGTGTTTGTTTTGGAAGACAAACCTTTTTCCTTACGGTACATTGTGCCATTGTGAAAAGTGTATAGGGTTTGGTTTATTTTGTTTGAACCTTGCTCTTTTGGGGAGTTTGCTATCTCATTCTTTCTTACATGATTCATTTGCTTGAATGAGATAAATCCTTGAGCATGTTTGCTTTATTTCATCCTTTATGCTCAATGGTTTCTTCTTAGTTCATTTGTTGAACTTTGTTGAACAAATCTTTTGTGATTTGCGTCTTTGATATATTTTGGACAACAAATTTGTTTGGTGACACCTTTATGCCTTATTCGATTCTTTTGGTGTTTTGTCCAAAGTATATCTTTCTTGGATCTTTAAAGTCTTTATGTGTGCTTATATGTAATTTGTTTATATTTGTAGCATGCTTGCTTTGTTTGATCCATTATATAGGGTATACTCCATCAAATCCTAAATGTCTAAGATGTGCATGAAATTCAAATTTCATCTAAATATGCACATATTTATATGGAGTGTGTCCTATATATTGTGGTTTGTCTAACCATGTTGGACCCAATAAGTTTGGGGGCCAAGATGTACTTGAATGATGTTTTAGGTACATTGGAGATGCAATGGAGGCTTGTCTCATCTATAAGGAAGGTGTTATCACCATATGAGAATTGGAGTCAAGACTAGGATGATCGATGAATCCCTATCTACTACATCATGCCATTGCTATCTCGGTAACAAGTATCTTATTCATGCATACTCATATAGCATCCAACCTCTTGTAGGTTGCATCTTGGCATGAAATTCTTTATTTCGAAAATATTGAGGTTCTTGAAAAATCCTTTTAAAGAAAACTTCTTATTGTACGTTTGAGTAATTTGAGAAGATGCATATGATAGGAATATATATATATATATATATATATATATATATATATATATATATATATCATGTTTATGATTCACCTATCTCAAATATGCCCTCTAGCAATTTATTGCATATCAATTCCTCAAAGATCTCTTATGTCCAATATTGATGAAATTGCGAAATAAATCCATATTTATGATACTTGTTGCCTTTCTCAAAACATTCCAACTAGCTTTACTTCCCTTATTGTTGGTTGTGATGTTTTTGAGATTTTCTTTGTTGAAGCTCATTCATATACCAGAAGTCAATATTGGAGCCATAGGCTATATATGCTTTTTAAGCAAACAACCTTTGGTATTTTTTTATGACTTCATCTTGGATATCTTGTCTTATTTATTTTGTTAACCTCTTGTGTGTGCATGTTTCTTTATGGATCATTGTCCACTTTAGAAACTTATATACATAAGAGCGTTAATCCATCACCTTGATATCTTTGTTCTTTGCCGACCATCTTTTATCCTTTAATTCTTAATTGTGTTGGTAAAGGAGACTTATGAGTGCTTGGTTTATTTGTTTTCCTTCTTGCACTCATATCTCGTAATTATTGGACTAAAGTTGTTCTTGATAAGCATATTCTCTTTATCTTAGTTGCGTTCTAAATGATATATAGGGAGTGAGGATTCCATGTTTGTGCATATTGTATTCAAATGCAAACATTATAAATTGTGCACAAACCTTGGGGAGCTTTCTTATTTTATTTAGAGCACTATATCTCTCTTATCATAATATCTTTGTTTGTCCAATTGGATCTTTGATTGCTTGCTTTATTTATTGAAGCTCACTTCACCATGTTATCTTTTTGCAATCTTTGATCCTCAATATAGTTTGACTTCCTTCAAGTATTCATCATTGGATATGTGCACTTGATTCCACTCAAATTATGAGAAGTGCACACTTTGGGGAGTAACTCACATTATATTGGCCTTCTAAATTTTTCACCCATTTTGACAATCGATGCCAATGGGGGAGAAGTTTAGAGGGTTTAAGGGAATGGTTTTATACTTAAGCTTGGTTTGTGCTTAAGTGTTTTGCCTCTCATGCATTCCATATTTATATGTCTTGCATGGTTGTATATATATAGTGGAAACTATCCCAAAGGTTAATCTTGACAATGTATGCAATGAATTCATATTCATCACACGTGCATACATTGTGGGGGAGTTTTCTCTATATATATTGGTTCTACTCACATCCATTGCATTTGTTGTAGTTGTGTGAGTAGAGCCGGTTTTGATATGGACTAGTTGCTTTGTGTTACTTGACCATATCAAATACAACCTCTTGTATACAACTTATTCTCGGATAAGTTGCGTACTTGTCACTAATATTCATTATATAAACCCTCTTATTGTGGTTGTCATCAATTACCAAAATGGGGGAGATTGTAAGGGTACATTGCCCCTATGTGTGGTTTTGGTAATTAATGACAACCCCTATGGACTAATGTTTTCATTGAGTTTATATGAAGGAATATTCCATAGGTACTACTTGCTCTCCATGTGTTGGATTCAAGTATGGATGCCATGAAGATAAAGATATACCTTGTGTATTGGCATCAAGATCATCGGTATGAAGATATATATGTGATATGATCAAGAAGAAGAAATGAAGATGGAGTTCTTATGTGGAACTCAATATTAGCCATGCTCTATCTTAAGTGAGTATGAGAAGATACAAGGTTGAGTTGGGCAAGTTCAAGATGAGCATCTTGAGTGGATCACATGCTTGAAGCTTGACGTCCATTTGGTGATAATGGACATGTGAAGATGTGCATCAATGAAGCTTTCCCATCATGGAGTATGGGGGAGCATTTGTGAGTATACACGAAGCGACAATGATCAAGTGATGCATTCCGGCTTGAGTGGAGCGTGAAGTGTTATCATCAAGATCAAGCGGGATGCGCAAGGCAAAGGTATGACCTTGATAGGTTTTCCTTTTACCGGTCTCGAGGTGGTTGATGGGAGACCGGATTATAGGATAGATAGCCGCACTATTAAGAGGGGCTTTCGGTTGGGTAACTTGATCACATCGTCTTAGGGAGCTCAATCCTTTGCATACTTTGCATATCCGTATTGCTTCTTGGTGTTTCTCTATGTGAGGTTCTTGAGCTTGTTGCTAGCTTTACAACAAGCCCAAGTTCATCGAAAACGGAATCCGCATGCATCTTCTATTGCGTTTTCGAGGTTGGGTGATTTTACCGGTTATTCATGATATAAGGTTCTACCTTTTATATTCATGATAAAATCCCCTCCTATAGATTCTTGTGTTTTCACTTTCCATAGGATAGCATTTGTTGTTGTCTTCCAAACAAAACTGGTTTCATTCGAATCGGGGTTCGGGAGCAAAAGTTATTAAAGAAAAGGGGAAAAGAGAAAAGAATAAAAAGAAAAGAAAAAGAAGAAAAAAAAGGAGGAGGAGCAGCCGGCCGGTCGGCCGGCCTGCCGGGCCCCGCGCCGGCCCACCCGGCCGAAACCGGCCCGGGCGCTTGTGCCCATCCGGGGCAGGTCCGGCTGGGCCCGCCGGTCCACTCCGGCCCGGCCCGCCGGTTTGCCTCGCGGCCACACGGCCACCTCCCGCCGCCCGACCGGGGCCGCTGCTCCGGACCCGAGCTCCTCCCCCCTATCCGCCGCCCGCGCGCGCCTGTGCAGCCCGCCCGGCTGCTGGGCCGGTCCGGCCGGATGGGCCACCGGCCGCATCAGCGCCAAATCCGGCCGGCCGGCCTGGCAGCCGGCTGGGCCGTTTTTCTGACTATTTTTTCTGCCCGATTTTCTGTCTTTTTCCCCCAACAGCTATTTTTCCCCCTTAGCTATAAATAGACCCTTCTTCCACCTTGAGCAACTAGTTCTTCCCATTCTCTCTCCTCCATTGCTACTATTTGAAGAACTTGCTCTTCCCCTTGAATCCTCCAACCATTCTTGCTCATATTTGAGGATTTGAGAGAGGGGATCTAGATCTACACTTCCACCAAACCGTTTCTTCTCTAAGTGAGGGAATCTCTTGGGATCTAGATCTTGGAGTCTTTGGTTGACTTTCCCCTTGTTCTTCCTCTCCAATCTCATCCTAGCATTCGTTGCTTTGGTGGGATTTGAGTGTGAAGGACTTGAACACCTCCGGTGTTCTTGCTTTGCATCATTGCATAGTGTTGAGCTCTCCACCACGATTTGTTCGAGTGAGAGACCGTGAGCTTGTTACTCTTGGAGGGTGACCTCCTAGTTGGCTTGGTGATTGGTGCTCCGGTGATCTCTTCAAGAAGATTGTGAAGAGGCCCGGGCTTCTCCTTCGTGGAGCTTGTGAAGTGGTTGTGGAGCTTGCCATCTCTGGAGCGGAGGAAAAGCTAACCATAAGGAAAGGGCCATTATCCTTCGTGGGTGTGGTTCGGAGAATAGGGTGAGCCTTCGTGGCGCGGGGAATCCTTCGTGGGACCTCCACTCCTCCAAACGTGACGTACCTTGTTGCAAAGCAAGGGAACACGGGAATACATCCTCGTCTCCGCGTGCCTCGGTTATTTCTATACCCGAGCTCTCTTTCCTTGTGATAGCCATCGTGCTTGAAGTACATATATCTTGCTATCACTTGTGCTACATATATCTTGTGCCTATCTTGCTTAGCTCTAGTTGCCATTGTCACACTTAGTTGAGCTTAGCATATTTAGGGTTTGTCCTTGTAAACTAAACATTAGTTTAATTCCGCATTCTTACAAGACAAATCCGCAAGAGTTTGTAATTGCCTATTCACCCCCCCTCTAGGCGACATCTCGATCTTTCAAAACGTTTCGCCGTCCTCGCATCGCCTCCTCCTGGCGACCGAGGAGGCGAAACCCTAGCCCCGCGCCGTCGCTCCCCTCCCACCTCCCCCCTCATCGTCGCCCCCTGAGACACCGCCAAGCTAAGCTTGCGTCGCCGGTGAAGGGGGCGGCGGGGATCTGAGCTGTCGCCCCCACCCCCACCCCCCCCCCACGCGGTGTGTAGGTGGAGGATCTCCGTGCTGGGATCGTCTTGAACGAGGCGGGGGCAATGTGGACTCCTCTTGCTCCGACGGCTAGCGGCCTGAGGTAAGGGGGGCTTCTATGGGTTTCTTCTTCGGTGGGGGCTTGGGAAGCTAGGGCGGCGACCCTAGGCTGGTGGGCGGCGTCGACTCTCCGGCAGGGTGGCGCTCGCGTGGATGTTGGCCGCTGTGCTCGGCTGCATGGGCAGCGGCTCGGTGGCAGGTGCTGGTCTAGTGTGTTGATCTCTATAGCGTCACGCACCTAGATTTGAAGGACATCCTTCTTCTGTCGGATCCGTGGTCGCGCCTGGTCGTCGGATCTCGGTTGGAATCACTGTGGGCTGTGGGGATGGGACCTCCGGGAGAAATCCCTGGCCAGTGGCCATGACGGTGGTGACGCCTGCGGGCATCATCCCTCGCTGAAGGTGCTGTCGAGATATTTTTCCCCTTCCTCCTACCAATCCCTTCTGCCCGGGTGAAAACCCAATTACCGTCGGAATGGGTGGCGTCTATGCCTCCGATATGGTGTCCTCCTTGAAGTCGTCGTTTTGGGTAAAGGGGCAGTGTTGTGATGGTCCATCTCGGTTGGAGGCAGCGGCGGGTTATCTCTGCAGCGTTCTTCTTTGGTTCTCCGACGAGGGCGCCTTTTCTTTGTGTTGATGTTCCTTCGTGGCACCTTCAGCTTGCGTTAGGCCGGGTGAGTTCTCATGTCCGGCGGTGGAGTTGGTCCCGTGGTATTCTTGGCTGTTTTTGGTGGCCAGCCCCGGCCTTTGCTCTTTGGTCTCAGTGTCCCCCATCCGTCTGATATCTAGGGTGAGCAACTCCGGCCGATGGTACGGTGTCTTTCGATTTAGGGCGAGGGAGCAGGGGCTTCCTTCGGCTTCGGAGACGGACCATGGCGTTTGGCCCTTTGATGTACGCACGTGATGGTTTCTCCTCGATGACGAGCCCTTCGAGTGTCAACTGTCGCCGCTTCAAGTGTAGGGCTTTGCTTGGTGGTTGAGAACTCCAACGATCAAGCTTTGTGCTGTGTTTTTGGTGTGTGCTTTTGTGTGTTGGTGTTTGTAAGCTATTCTCTTAGCATTCTGTTAAAAACTATCGCCTTTTGTGTGTGTAATTTATTACAGGATAAATGCTAGTGTTCGTCTGAGTAAATGACGCAGAACTACCACATTACAGACGGTGTTGTCCGAAAACTACCAGCATTGGGCTAGGCGACACTTAACTACCAGCTCAGAGGTCAGGTCGAGACGCGCGACACTGATCGGTCGAGTTTAGCGCTTAAGCCATGTCCACGTCGGCAAAGTTGGACGGAGAAGGAGGGACGGCGTTAGGGCGTCAGCGTGGGCAAATAAAAACCCGTTTAGGCCGATTTTCGTTGCCCCAGCTCTCACTCTTTCCCCATCTCACTGTCCTCCTCCTCTGTTCACGCCGCCGCCAGCGCGTGGAGCTAGCCGCCGCCGGTGATGGTCTCGTGGGGTGATGGTGAAGAGTCATCAGACTACGAGAGCTTCGATAGCGACAATGATGTGAGTTCGCTCTCTGCATCTCCATCTATTGTGGTCTTGGGAATATGGGGAATGTGGGGAATCTGGGGATCTTTCACTGATTGAAATGAAAATGCAATGTTTAGGCACTGAATACCATCTATGACTCGGAGTATTGCGGGTCAGATGATGATTACCTGCTGCTCGCTGCAAATGTCGCAAAGTAGCTGGTAGATTTGTGGCTTTCGAGGGATGGCAGACTGGCAGGAGGTTTCTTGGATGTGATGTCCAGGTGTGTGTCTCTGTGCAGTAATCATAATTGTGTAGTAGTAGATAATATGTACCTGAGAAAATAATTATATAGATTGATTTCTGTAGGATGGGCGTCGATGTGATTATGTGAAATGGATAGATGGTGAATGGCCCATGAACTTGAAGAAAGCATTGGGAAAACTTTGGGAAATGCATGGTGCTCAGAAGCATGGTAGAACTAGTGATGCTCTAGATCATTTTGAACAAAAGTTCAAGCTGCATGATGAGATTAGCAAGCTGCACAAGGATCTGAAGATGGCACAAGATGAACTGAAGACAGTGATTGGTGAGAAGCAGATGATTCTGTCAGGTGTGTTCCTGTGGTAGTGGAAATTTCTAACCTGAGTAATGTGCAGCCTTGCCAGTGCCTCTCTGAACTGATAAACATCCTTGAAACAAAGTCTTGGTGTGAATTGTTGCTCAGGATTCTCCCTGTTTTCATCATACCATGTCCTCTCTCGGTTGCTTCTTGGCCTACGCTTTTTCTTCCCTTTGGCTGCATTGAATGGCACGGGTTCATGTCCATCATCATCCTCCTCTGCAAGAAAACCTAGGCCATCTTCTTCATCGGATGGAGCCCATTCATCCTTCACAGGTTCCTCTACTTGGGAGTGTGATCTCGAGTAGGGCCTCGCCTCTCGGGTTTCTTCTTCACTGGCATCTGTGACAACATGTCTTCATAATTAACAGTTGGAGTGTCAAATATATCTTCAACATCAGTTTCTCCCTCACAGTGCTCCAAAGGATCAGCTCTCTTCCTCCTCAACTCAGCTATTGTCTTCTCAAGTTCCTCTGCCTCTTTTCTCCTCTTTTCTTCAGCACCCACAGAGTAATAATTGCATGGATACCAAAACGTCATCTTGCCATCAGATGCTTCTCCTCCATCATCATCTTCATCTTGTTGTGCTTCTTCTTGTGCCCATTCATTTTCATCAGTTTGTGTCTGCAAAGTAAGGACAGGAGACAATGTTTGCAAAGGATGGTCTGGATAATGACCATCCACCTCATCATCATCAGGTGATCTGCCTCTCCCAAAGGGCTTCACTGGAGAAACCACAATTGATAGCTTTCTCTTGTCCCTCATTACTGTCAGAACCAATTTCCTAGCATGTTCATACTTCCTAACCATTTCTTCCACCTTCAAATTGCTATCAATCGAGCAAGGCCATTAAGTCCCTCCCCTTCATCTTTTACATAGTACAAGGAATCACACATGCCGTATCCTTCCTTCTCCATGATAGACGATAAGAAATTCAGAAACCTAATGTCGATACGGGGCATACTGATTTGCACGAACTTCGCACCATCGAATTGAAAATACAGCTCCCACATGTCATCAGATGGCCTATTTCTACAGCACAAACATGTGTTCATCACTAATTGCAGAGAAGGTAGCAAGAACAATTGATGAAATCGTCCGCACAATAAAGACAGAGGGAAGAAATATTACCTGCTGGGCGATTGGTAGTGGCTAAGCGGATCCTCTGTGTGGCTCTTGCCCGCCACCGAGCAAGCCATCTCGGAAGAGGGAGAAGGTGGCGGCGGGTCCTGCTCCTCCGGTGAGCTTTCCTCGTCCTCCGAATCCCTCTCCTCTCCAGAGTCCAAATCAACGGCCCCCATGTTGAAGTCCGGCCCGAACAACACATTTCTAACGAAACGGGGGCGCCCTCCGAACAGAGCTCCGCCGTCCCCCTCCACCCCGCCGCCGCCACCTCCACGCTCCATTGACACAGACGAGGGAGATGCGTTTGACTTCTTCGGGTGCGGTCGGGGACTTATTCGGGTGCGTTTGACTCACTGTACAGGCGTGCCCTAACGGCCGTCAGTCCTTCTCCGTCCAACAAATGGCTTAAGCGCTAAACTCGACCGATCAGTGCCGCGCGTCTCGACCTGACCTCTGAGCTGGTAGTTAAGTGTCGCCTAGCCTAACGCTGGTAGTTTTCGGACAACACCGTCTGTAATGTGGTATGTGGTAGTTCTGCATGTTTTACTCTGTTCCTCTGATCTCTTTCCTCCACCATTTGGTGTTTTTCTTCGCCATGGTAACGTGAGGCTATGCTTAAATCTCTCGACCTCTAACTACATGCAAAGGTTGGAGAGAGAAATGCGGAGTTTCGGGAAGAAACGGCGGACACCCGTTCCCTCTCTCTCCTCTCCAATGCTACGGACAATGGAAGCGAGCCATTTCCCCTCCCATTTCCAACCAAGGATCTTTTTTCCCCCAAATTTCTTGGGGATCTTTTCCCCACATTTCTGGGCTTCTTGTCTGATTCCGCAATACGATCTCTCCAGCATCAGCCCCAATTTGTTGAATTGGGGAATCGCAGGTTCTTTATTGAGGATCCACAACGCTGGTATGTTCCGATTCCTGAGTACAATCTTCTTTGAATCTGCATGATGTGGTGTGCATATGAACCCTAAATGTTAATTCGGAGCATTTTTTTTTTCCAGGATAGATTAGGTACTGTGCTCCAATTGGAGATGATTGGGGAAAAACTGTTGCTAGGCTGACAGCATCGTGATAATTGCAGACCTTTTCAGCATTGGCCAAGTTTTCTTGGGGAAAAGTTTCATCTTATGGAACATGAAGAAAGTAGCCAAGATTGCAGGATGGTTGTTTTCAACATTTACAATTTGGTGCCATTTGAGTATCTTCGTGCCGCACTTATGGGAAAATTCACATGAAAGATTGGGCCTTTGAGCAACCTATATGCAAATTAGGAGTAGTGCCCTGACCTTTCATGGCTGTGAATGCTCGTGCGAGGTCGCGAGACTTTTCGCGGCAATTCTGGTCGGTGCTGTGCCATGCCCTCAGCGAGTGCTTCCTGATTGTAATGCTCCTGGTGATTGCCGTGGTGTCCTATACCGCAACAAGGTTCGCACGCATCTGCAGGATTCGGTCACCGTGCATGCTGTGCTCCAGATTAGACAAGGTTCTACATGGAAAGTCCTGGTTCTCTGAAGAACTGATTTGTGCTGCACACAGGTTGGAAATCGCGCGTTTGTCATATTGCCAGATTCACAGCAAGCTCGCACATTCTGATGGTTTATGTGAAAAATGCTTTCTTTCATGCTCTGGATCGGTTGGTAAGCCAGGTAACCTGACAAACATGAGTGCTAAGGAGAAGCCGGATACTCGGTCACAGTCTAGGCACACACATCTATGTTCTTGTTGTTCAGAACCATTCAAGAAGAGAAGTAATGCACACAGGATATCTGAGGAGGCGAGTGGCAGGTCTCCAGATGATGGCATGAGGAAAGTGAAGCAGAGAAGCAGAGCCATGGTAAGTGTTGGTCATTCTTCAGATGAGGATTGTGATCAATTGCCTTCTGGAGGTTACAGAAAGCTAAATGCCTGTCGTGATTCTGACTCCGAGATTCACGTCTCGGATGGCGATGACAATGACAATGATCATGCAGTCCCTTATAAAGCTCGACACCGAACCAGAGATATCTCATATGATGATGCACATCTGCAACCTATGATCACCAGCAGCAATATCTTGTCAACATCTCATTCTGAGACTACTATTCCCACAAAGCCGATGAACACCATTCCTCTAGTTCCATTGAATACTACAGCTGACAAAGGCAATGCTGCAAAATCTTTAGACCCTACTATTGGGCATGGCTTGGAGGAAATCAACTGGAGTCAGGTCAATGCGAGTAACAACGATCTCAACATGCACTTGATGGCTGGGCCTGAGCAAGTTCACCAGGAGCTTCCAAAAGAAAAAAGTATGTTTCATTTTCCAAAATGTTATAATCGTTATCTAACTCAAACAATTTCTGAGTATGTTAAATTTGTTCTGTAGCTTTTCTGGTTGGTATTGAGGAAGTCAGCAATTCAGAGGGTGTTTCAGGAAGCGCCGACGAAGAAGCTACAAAGTCTTTTGCCACTTCTGCATATGATGGAACCAGTTCAACAGATGCTCATTTCAACCACAACAAAAATGCTCCTGGTGGTAGAGCTGACCTTAGATCTCCTCGTTGGTCTGAAGTAATGTCCGCTAAGGAAACCAACTCAAGTACACAGGAAGAAGTGAGGACATTCATGTCCCAATTGTCTTCTGCCCGAGGCTTTGATGGCCCATGGAGTGATCTGGCTGCTAGTCCCAGAATCAGCATACATATTGATGAGTACAGACAATCTGATGCCAATCTGGAACCATCTGATTCCCATGGTACAAGTGAAGATGAAGGCGAAATCTCCCTTGAGAGCCTGAAGCAGCAATGCGAGGTTAACAAGAAAAACTTACGTATCCTTTATAAGGAGCTTGAGGCAGAACGGAGTGCTTCAGCTGTTGCAGCAAGTGAAGCGATGGCTATGATCAATAGGTTGCAAGTGGAAAAGGCCGCAATGCACATGGAGGCGATGCAGTATCTCAGGATGATGGAAGAGCAGGCTGATCATGACCAAGAAGCAATTGAAAAGCTAAATGACTTGCTTACAGAAAGAGAGAAAGAAATGCTTGACCTGGAAGCTGAACTCGAAAATTATGAGAGCAGGTTCTGCGGTGAATCAACTGATCTCGGAAAAGTTGATGCTACTTATGGAGATATGGGATTCAGAGTCTTGGACAGCTCAGATTTCGTGAGGAATACCTTTTTTGATTTTGAAGATGAGAAGGCCAAAATCTTGGAATCCTTAAGAAGATTGGAGGAAACACTTGGCATACCGTGCACGAATAGATATGATTCGGGTAGTGCCAATGATGGTCTACAGAATGGGTCTCTGAGAGATCACCCAAGTGATGTGCTTGGCCACCATGTAGAAAACCCAGTATCGGAATGTCGCAGTTCACTATTGCCTCCGGAACACTTGAACGATGAATCAGTCTCTTCTCAGCTAAATGATGAAAATCAATCAGTTGAGAACCAAAAATATGATTTGGGTAGCGCCAATGATGGTCTACAGAATGGGTCTCTGAGAGATGACCCAAGTGATGTGCTTGGCCATCATGTAGAAAACCCAGTATCGGAATGTCGCAGTTCACTATTGCCTCCGGAACACTTGAATGATGAATCAGTCTCTTCTCAGCGAAATGATGAAAACCAATCTGTTGAGAACCAAAAATATTTTGGTTCAGGCTCTCACCCAGATGACGATAATATTAGTGCAGTGACAAGCATTAAACAGGAAATTTCACTCTTAAATAGTAGATTCATGGCACTTGAAGCAGATCAGAAGTTTCTCAAGCAGATATTGATTTCTCTTAAATGTAGCAATGATGGAGAACAATATGTGCAGGAGATAACTACTCATTTGCGGGAGCTGCGAAGAACCGTTACTGAACAGAGAGATAGAACAGTTTTATGAGTTCAAAGTTATTCAGCATTCAGAAGGTAATAATAGGCCATAGTTGTAGTACATCTGTTGGCAATGAGTAATCACTTCGAATGTTCAGCAACATGTTGTGGAAAATCAAAATGTATAGTATAGCTTGTAGGATTAGTACAGGTTGTTCTGGAGACCTGCACTGTAACAGGTCTACCAAATGAACTGAATATCTATGGAAACTGTAGCCTTAGGTTGATTCTTCCATTAGAGTAGCTTTTGTAGAAGATCAGGGCACAATGCCCCGTTCTATTACCAGAATGAAATAGAAATTAAACAATTTGAAGCTCAGTTTTTGTTAGTAGATAATGCAGCCATCAACAATACAGGGAAGATCTGCTAATGTCAGGCATGGGTAGCGTGTCCCCGTTCTGTAAACATTACATTTACAGTGTGGAGCTTCTCTCTCTCTCTTTCTCTCCCTCCCTCTCTCTGATGGCATGACGCTCCAGCTCGGGCATTCACTTATGTTTCACCAAAAATCGTGTTTCAGTTACATTTCAATTATATTTTATAATTTTATCAAAGAATTGGTCAGTACATGGGTGACGTTATCGCTGACGTCACTCTGGTAGATAGTAGAGCCAGTAAAAAGAGGTTTTCGGAGCATGGTTCGATTTGCAAATTGCCAGCAAAGGCTTCCTACTAACGTTCTGGGAGTTGAGTCGATGATGGTTCCTGTCTACGACCCCATCCGGCACCGGGAGGAATTATCTGTATAGCGGGAGACAAAACTCCTCAAGGCGTTCAAAAAACCATCCGATCAAATATTAGAGAAATCATGACCATCCGATCACTTGTAAAAGTCTCACATGATGTTGAGGGGAGACTTTTGCGAGTGATCGTGTTTGATGTCTGTAAAAAATGTTTGAGGAACATAGCAACCCCAACTCCCATTTAATAGTAAAATTTGTGTCAAAAAATCAGATACAAATTCCATATGTGCATCAAGAAAGATTGTAACTCAATGCACAAATTTGAATTTATATTTGGAAACTTCAATAATAAATAATCAATGCACCTATGTTTAAAAACATCAAAACTTCCCATTATATGTTGGACATGTCACCCAGCAAGATTGCAGCTAGCCACTTAAAAGGCAGATTTTACACTGGCTCATCCCAATTAGTAATACTCCGTAGACAAAGAGCTCCAGCAGTAACAGATGAAAAATAGCATGGTTTGGCTGAAGGCACTGCTTGGCATCAAACTGTTAAATTAGAATGATAAGAATTGGGATGTTCCATTTCATATGCCAGACAGACACTGCACAGTTATTGATGGCTACCATAATCCAACTAAAAATGGGAAAAAGCTATAAAAACTACATGCTTATCAATAGCTTCCATTGGAGCCTGGCTTCCAAATATCATCCATCACCTGAGGGCAGCGTGATGAAGTAGTAAAGAAACTGTACGGATGCAAAACAAAATACAACAATCTACTATTCAACATGGCACTAAGCCTGGACAGCACTCCACTCCGGTGCCACTTCTAACATCGACAAGAGGTCAGTAACCACACCACAAACAGGTACAACATTCACAAAGGGCTTGCTGACACCATTAATTGGAGTCTTGGACAGGACTGAAACTTCAGGACAGGCTGAGCATCCTTCCATCAGCTCGGTCCATGTTGTTTCTTCCTCGTTGATATCAGATTCTCTCAAGAGATGTAGTACTTTATCTAGGTGAGCAACATTCCTACCTGCCCCATATCCGGTGGCGGTTGCAGCACCAACTGCATTTGCTAGGGCTAGTGTGCTAATCGCCGGCAAGTTGTGGAGGAACCCGAAAGCTATAGCAGCAGTAAAGCTATCCCCACATCCAACTGTGTCCACAACGCGAATCTACAGAAATATAGAGCACAGTGAATACAAAGAACATAGCAATTCAGGAAAATAACTGTAATTAATTTTGCAGCGGTTCACAAAGGTCCTTTATCAGCAAAGCAAATACCTTAAAAGAAGGCGCACATGAAACAGCACTTTCAGTGATCATGATTGATCCCTTGGAACCCATTTTGATGACAACCCATTTTGTGCGGATTCCTCTTCTTAGCAACTCTTGCCCTGCCTCAATCGGGTTTTGGATGTTCGTTAGTGACTCGGCCTGTCATAACAATAAACATGAATATGTGAGAAATGAGGCGACAAAATGCAAGTACATTTCCCTGGTGCCACTTTCTTCTAAGTCAGGTTGAATTCAGGAAATAAAATCTTTACAGACGCAATTGGTGCTTGCCAGTGGAGTACCTCTCAATCTTATTTCAGGAAAAGTATTTTTTTTATATAGTTAACTTCAGACAAAATTCAATGTGCCAACTAGAACATCAACAGTTACAGAAGGCATTACAAATATGAAGAAAATCTGGAATAGTATGAACCTAAGAAAGAATCCAGAACGTATGCAGTTTATAGTTGGTTTGTTTTCACAGAGAAGCCCATCAAGCGAATGAATATGACTACAAGATACCTATTGCATTGAACATATGATCACTATTCTGTAAACAGAAGTAACATCAAAACTTTCAGGAAGGCATGCAAAGCCAGTTCAGTGACAAAGGTTTATAGAGGCATTGACATCACTCTAAATCAGCACAGAACTCGAATATAGAACAGGTGCCCCAGTGGCGTACATAATCGAATAGTAAAACAGCCATAATCCTGCAAACCCATCCAACTTCAGTGCTTATAGTTATATATAGGTGAACTAACCTCATCTGACGTCAAAAGGAGAACATCGCTGAGCCTCAGAGCATGCTCAAGTGCTCTCTGTTCATCCAGGTTCCCATTTAAGAGAGATCTTCCACGAGGCCCAGGATCAAAGAATACTGACGTTCCCGCATCAATCGCACAATCAATAGCAGATGCAATCACATCAGGGGAAAATTCATCAAAAGCATATCCATTGCTAAACAATATTTTAGAGTGGTGAATAGCTGTCTTGGTCTCTGCTGGAAGTTTCTGTATCCAACTGAAAGCCGGTTCTTTACTAAAGTCTGCACGGCTGACGTTGCAAAGAAGGAAAGACCGATAAGTATTACATAAGTAAATACCACAGAAACCACATGATCAAGAATATTAGCTAATCTATTCTTGATATAAATAGGGAGTGCATGAGAACTAACCTGCAGAATCCATGTCTCTGAAACGGATCCACAAGAACCCAACACAGAAGTGTCTCATAGGCATGTCGACATGCAGTAGCATCAGTATTTTCAAGCATCCCAACAACATTAATGCCTTCTGCTTGGAGCACATCAAGAAGAAACTTTCCATAAACTTCCTCTCCTACATGCCCCAGTGTGGAACAGCGAAGCCCAAGCCTAGCCGCAGCAAAGGCCAGGTTGCAGTTCCCACCAGCCTCCCAATATTTCTATTCAGGAGATAAAAGACATACTCAGAACAGCTAGCAAACGGACATTACATAAAGCATAATAATGAAATTGAGATTTCTAATGAAACATGAACCTCAGCAGTTTTGGTATCTGCAATTTTCACCGTCAAGAATTCACAATACAACAGTCAGAAACAAATGGAATGGGTATAGTTTTTACACCCCAGCTTTCAGTTATCCACTCCCCTCCATCCACACAGTTCCGAAATATCACAGTAAATATCGCAGTAGCAGGATGAGCATCTAAAACCAAAACAACAGTCCAAAAAATACAGGCCCGACAAATGCTGGCCCAATACCATTTCTAACTAGAAATTATAAGGATTGAGCAGCACAGAACCCTAAATTATCACTATGGCAAAAAACAATTTGGTGGTGAGTGCAGAGATTCCCGCACCCAGACAAGCGAATGGGCTGGAGCTGGACCTGGTCGGGCGGCGAGGCGGCCAGGCCCTCCATGTAGGCCAGGCGCTCATCGCGCTGCGCCGGCGGGAGGCAGGGGACGCTGAGCACGACGTCGACGCAGAGGTTGCCAAGCGTGGCGAGATCCGTCCCCTTCCCCTCCCTGGCCCCGGGTGGCGGCCGCCATCTGGCCTCGTCGTTGACCGCGCTGGAGACGGCGACGGCGACGGCTGCGCGGGGCCGGACGGCGCCGCCGGCGAGGCGACGGCGGGGCGGGAGGGGCTGCGGCGGGTGGCGCCGGGGGAGCGGGAGCGGGGCGCGGGAGACGGAGGCGGGGTTTAGGGTTTGGAGAGGCATCGGAGAAGGGAATGAGGGAGGATGCGGGAGGGAACCGCAAAATTGGAAAAGGATGTGGAAGAGATGCGATAATGTGATGATGCCAATGGAGCAGCTCCAAGTTGCATCAGTGTCGAATTTTTTTCTTTGTATTATTACTCTCTCTTTATATAAGCCGAATCTATTCCATTACTAAAAATAGTTATTTTAGTGAGCTTTTTCTTTTTTATGTGGGTGATCAGAGAACAAAGTTACATCGTTCACCAATCGTACCCAAGATAATCGGTAGGGGGTCCAACAAAATACTACATGAATAAATTGAATGAAAAGCATGGCTAGCCTTTCTGTTGCAAACTGAAATCTAACTTTCAAATTCGCTCTCAAGGATGCAACAATCATCATACATAGCAGTCGATGAAGTCGCCGAAAAAAACTCACCATCTAACTTTGTCCCCATCAGCTGCATACAATCTAATTGGACAATGAAATTGCTAGAAAAAAACAATATATTTAGGAGAATTGATTACATGTCCTGTTACACCTTATATTTATACTGGAGTAGATGGGTTTGAGATCAAAGTCTTGGCATTTTCTAGAAATCCGTTATAGAAATGCCTGCCATACCCGTACCCGCCACACTCGGTAACACCCCTTATCCAAACCATTTTATTAATCTAGTTGGATCACTTAAGTGAGTTAAAGGTGTTGAACTTGTGTTCTTGAGGTCATGGACGTTCTTGAGGTCATGGACCCAAGTGTTCATTTCCTCCAAGTTTGTGGACCAATGGTGTACTTAAATGTACTTTTTGTATTTTGCAGTACTCTATTTTACAACATTTTTTTGTCAAAGTATAAATCCTTCCCATGACAAAACCCATCTGTTTTTGTTGTACTTTTAGCAAACAATACATATAATTTTTTTAATACATTAACATTTGTTTTTAAAATACACAAACACTATAAATATGTGAATATCTAATATTTTCCTCCAAACTACATGAATGTTGTTTGTATTTGGCAATCATTTTTTATTCTTGAATATTTATTCTATAATACAAGAATATTCACTAGATATTAATACAAGAAAATATGTCTACATCTAGAGCATGTTGTTTCAGGTTTTTACATGAACATTTTATTTTAGTGCATCAAAACAGAAAACTAAGAAATAATTTGAAATGGAAAGGTAAAGTATGTAAAAATAAAATGTTAAAAATATAACAAACAAGTAAAAGAAAATAAGTACACAAAAGAGAACAACCATTAGTTAGCTAGAAAAAGGAAAAAGATTATACTACAACACAAATCGATTGGTATTGCCTGTTTCTTGCTCGCGTGTAGGTTACCGTCTCAGTATTTGCCGCTAAGGGTGATGCGACCTGCGTGTGGCTTAGAGCAACCCTACCGACCCGCATAAACTGGTACCAAAAATCATATCCAGTACACTTGAAACATGTATGCGGTATAAAAATTTAGTCAGGCAAAATAGATACCGGAACACTACTTAAAAAATTCCTAGGGGCTCACTTGTTGTTTTTTCTATTTTCATGCCTATCTTCCTACTATGAGAACTACGCATACATAAGTACGAGGCCAACCAGCGATGCCCCAAGCCCGCGCTCTCATTGGCTGCCCGCTCTGGCCAGTGCTCCCACGGAAAGGTGGCCATGGAGGCGGTTTCTTGGAGGCACTGGAAGAAGACACGATTTCACTAGAAACCAGTCATATCAAAGCTTCTCGCTGAGAATCGAAGTTATATTAACACTTTTGCTATTTGACAACCGAGTGTTTTTTGTTTCGTCAACACTCAGATTTTTCTGTCCATTGCACGTGTGGTAAGTCACTTGCGTTTTTCTTTGTTTACTCTCTTACTTTTACGCATATTACAACATATTTACATGTAAATTAGGAGTAAAATTACTAACCACTAACAATGTAATTACATGTAAAATAAATGTATATCCACTGTAAATTGCATGTAAATTACTTGTATGTACATTATAAATTACAAAATTCCAGTTTTCATGAATAGAAATAAAATATTCATGTGTCATCAATTGATTGGAAGAAAAATCGAGTGATGATGAATTGAAAAACAAGCGAGTGTCAAATATCAGGCCGGCAATCTTGCCCATGGGTCTGGGCGCCCATGGGCACCCGACCCGAATGGGTAGGGTATGGGTGGACTATTTCGCCCATTGGTCATGCCCACGGGTAACCCGATTAGTTATGGGTAGGATAAGGGC
Organism: Lolium rigidum; assembly: GCF_022539505.1. Taxonomy (NCBI): domain Eukaryota; kingdom Viridiplantae; phylum Streptophyta; class Magnoliopsida; order Poales; family Poaceae; genus Lolium; species Lolium rigidum. Next base: position 45,076,988 of record NC_061510.1, on the reverse strand, counting down.
ATAAGGTTGTGCCCGTGGGTAACCCGATGGGTCGCCCGATTAGTATTCATAATTAAATAAATATATATTCTATATAACAATTAGTCTTTTATTTGATGTAAATACACTTGATACCACACACAAAAGGAAACACTTGGTTGCTAGGTAGCAAGACACTAGACCTAAACGTGTGTTAAGTTTATTTTGTGCCAAAGCTAGTTCTTAGTTCCTACCAGCCCATGTAAAATACGACATGGTTGCACGCCTTTCACTAGCACAATGCCTCACTAGCTCCTGAAGTGATTCATGGATCTGTAGTCTTTCAGGTAGTACCACCCCACCAAGAGAACAATAAATATAGGGATAGTTGCCTATATAAGGAACCGCAAAACCAAGTACCCAAGACTTGAGTGTGATCTGTTTTCGGTTGCCTGAACGGAGTGTCTCCTGCGCGCATGTATTGTAATGGAAAATGTTTTGTAAACGACCTGATGGATTTGCAAAGCTAAGATGGTGCTATTTGATGGGTTGTCTACAGACCCGATGGGTGCCCAATTGGGTCAGGTGACCCGATGAGTGTGGACATGGGTATGCGCTTAGACCCATGGGCAGGGTCGTGGGCACGAACCTCGCCCATTTGTTAAATGGGCATGGGTCTGAGAGAGGTCGACCCGGTCAAACCCGACCCGATTGCCAGCCTTAGTCAAATAGATTGTCCCATTATTAACGCCATAATTGAGTCTCCTTATCGTGAAATCAAGCTCGGGAGTCGCTAGCGCTAATGCCGATAGGAGGGTTGACTCGTTTCCAGTTGCCCCAAAACTGAAAATGTTTTCCGGGTTTGATTGTTTTTAGGGATCTATTACTCGTTTCTTTTTTGACTCATGCTGCGAATATCCAAGATTGACCACTACTGCATTTTCTCCCTCGTACCTGGTGATCTAAGTTTTGAGTTTTGACTGACCAACTTTTCCTGTCGCAGCGGTACAATTAAAAAGGGAGGACCATTGACTTGAAAAATAAAAAAGAAAAAGGAAAGGAACCCTGGAGTCGCCGCCACTCTGCCACTTTCTTGGAAGCTGATGTCTCGCAGCTGGTCGTAGGCTCGTAGCACCAGCAGTACTACAGTGCACACGCACAACAGCAGCTGACAATTGAAACGTGACCAGACTGAATTTTTCCAAACTTGACATTATGACATAGTACTAGTACTGCAGGGTCTCCACTATCAGCACTCGATCCGACCGAACGAATCCACAAACCCCGCAATGGAGCGCCACGTTTACTCAGAATAAGTGTACATCTAACTTTGTCTAAGTCAAATAGTATTAAACTTTTTGACCAACTTTATGGAGAAATGTGACAACATTTATAGTAACACTAAATTAGCATCATTACATCCGTTTTAAAATATAATTCTATACTACCAATTTGATGCAATAACTTTATGGAGTAATATATACCTATTTGATGTTATACATGTTTATATTTTTTCTTTAAATTTATTCAAATATTAAAAAGTTTAACTTAGACAAAAAAGAGAGAGTGAAATACACTTATTTGTGCACGGCTGGAGTATGTAAAACATACGACCGGGCAAAGTAGGACAGAAGTCAGAGATTTATTCTTTCATTTGGTTTGTAGTTCAATTCCTACTTTTTAGATAAGAGCTTCAATGCAAAAAAAAAAAAAAGTGGAGCATTGGAAGCTCATAGAGCCGATACACATTTTATGGATTTCTCTTTATGTTCCTTGTTAACCTTTGTACCAAAGTATATATAACTTTAGAAAAACAAGCAGAGAAGCACATTTTTCTAGCACGTATTTTGTTGTAATGTCAGTATGTCATGCAACCTGATATCTTCTATTGTCATGGGTGACGTGACACAAATTAAGGGCCGGTCGTTGGAGAATTAACACGGTAGAACTTGGACGTCAGTTAAATTGGCCTTTCCTCTTAGAAAGAACATGCACGTCTGGAGATTAACATGGTACCCAGGGCAGACCCATAAGGCGGGGCAAAGAGGCGCTCTCCCTGGGCCTTCAAGAGCGAGGGCCCCGGCCCAAGATTTCTTTACATACTTGATATATTTATACTTGTACTTAGGTTGTAGAGTTTAAAATAATTCTAGAAATATAGATGCCCTAAGGTAAAGTTTACCGTGCCTTTTACCAAAAATTTAGTTCAACATTTCCGCTTTATGATGTACTGTTTAGAACAATTCTATAAAATGTACCAAGGTACAAGCTGCAGCTTACCGTGCTTATACTCCAACTTCTTTTAACAAAAAAAAGTATTTAAATACTTTTCCCGAAGATATGATTTCTCTCTGGCCTTCCCAAATATCCAGAACAACATCGACCCTCATATTTTTTTATGATTAATTTTAAAGATATATATATATATGTATGTATATACATGTGTATATAAGTAGCTATTGGTAAAAATAAGAATCATGACATAGTTTTCTCGATCAACATAAATAAATATTTTCAAACGTCTTCTTCAAGATTTCGAAGACCATGGATCTTTCAAATGTAAATACTATTTGGTTTCTTATTAAATTATCCTAATATTTTTCTTGCCCAATCTTTTGTGTGTGACGGAGATTGTTAAGGCGCCAAAACACCAATCATGCTTAAACTTTAAGTAATATATATAAATTTAGCATAAAATAATTATGGAGTAGGGATGGGGGGGGGGGCATGACCTCCTGTCCATAAGAAAACTTCGCTACTGCGATTCTGTGAACAAGGTGCCACTGATGTCGTTTCGCCCTAGGGCCTTCGAAATCTATGAACCGGACCCGACGGTACCCAAAATGTTTGCATGCAAAAAGAATTGCAGCTCAGAAGCGTATTCGCTTTGTTCAAAAGACGGTTCCCAGCCCGCCCGCTGGCGACTCGATCGTCGAATACGACCATGCACTACGGGAAAAAGTCTCACTGCCGTGCGCGCCTCTTTGCCGTGTGCCTTCGTGACCCTTTGCCGTGCGGCAGTTCTTTGCCGTGCGCCTCGCGCACGGCAATGACAGCTTTGCCGTGCAGCAGCGGAAAGACGCACGGCAAACAAAAGGTCCACGGCAAAGCTACAGCTCGGCGCTCGGCAAAGCAGCCTCGCACGGCAATCCCGCCAGATGGCGCACGGCAAAGTAACGCCGCACGGCAAAGAGGCCATGAGGGCGCACGGTAAAGATGCGGTCACGGCAACGACGTCTTTGCCGTGCGTGTTTGCACGGCACAGAGTACAATTTTATTTCTTTTCCTTCTTTTGTATTTATATTTATATTAATACTTATATTTGTTGTAAAATTAGTTTTTTACTTTTTGTAGACTATTTGTTAGTGTTACTTAATACAATCTGTATACCGATAAAATAAATAATCTACATCTTCATCGACCCCTCCCCCCAACATATCAGGGTTTCAGAGCAAATAAACGGGGGTTCGGTGTCTGCTAAGTGTTATCGCCCACACATATTTGGTGCAATTTATTGCAGCTTTACACCTTACACGACACTTCCAAACATATTTAGGTCTACATGCAAGTTTGGCTGGGATTCAAGTGCTCCGGAGGTCTCCCCCCCCCAAACAGCGGTCTATATATGGGCCCCGGCGGTCTACCCCCCTAGATTTCACCGCCCGAGGTTCCACCAACATATTTTTTGATAGGTTTGGTTTTGGTTACACATGGAAAGCAAGGTTTGGCACCATTTGGCACATTATAGCCTCCGGTATACCCGCAGCGGGACACTTCGACCTACAAGTCGAGGAATCTTCCAAGTGTTATCGCCTCGAAAGAGGGGAAGCTCACACATGGGAGCTATGCCTTGCACCATTTGGTGAATCACACATTCCACCACACTTTCACACATATCCTAGGTCCACATGCAAGTTTTGGTGGCATTCGGTGCTCCGGCGGTCGTTCCCCCCGAAAATGGTAGCTGCATGCCTCGGGGGTCTACCCCTAGATTTCACCGCGCGAGGTTCAACCAACATACTTTTTGATAGGTTTGGTTTTGGTTAGTCCATATACACATGGAAAGCAAGGTTTGGCACCATTTGGCACACTATAGCCTCCGGTATACCCGCGGCGGGACACTTCGGCCTACAAGTCGAGGAATCTTCCAAGTGTTATCGCCTGAAAGAGGGGAAGCTCACACATGGGAGCTATGCCTTGCACCATTTGGTGGATCACACATTCCACCACACTTTCACACATATCCTAGGTCCACATGCAAGTTTTGGTGGCATTCCGGTGCTCGGCGGTCGTTCCCCCGAAAATGGCGTCATGCTGCGTGCCTCGGGGGGTCTACCCCCCTAGATTTCACCGCGCGAGGTTCCACCAACATACTTTTTGATAGGTTTGGTTTTGGTTAGTCCATATACACATGTAAAGCAAGGTTTGGCACCATTTGGCACACTATAGCCTCCGGTATACCCGCGGCGGGACACTTCGGCCTACAAGTCGAGGAATCTTCCAAGTGTTATCGCCCGAAAGAGGGAAGCTCACACATGGGAGCTATGCCTTGCACCATTTGGTGGATCACACATTCCACCACACTTTCACACATATCCTAGGTCCACATGCAAGTTTTGGTGGCATTCCGGTGCTCCGGCGGTCGTTCCCCCGAAAATGGTCAGTCTGCGTGCCTCGGGGGGTCTACCCCCCTAGATTTCACCGCGCGAGGTTCCACCAACATAATTTTTGATAGGTTTGGTTTTGTTTAGTCCATATACACATGGAAAGCAAGGTTTGGCACCATTTAGCACATTATAGCCTCCGGTATACCCGCAGCGGGACACTTCAGCCTACAAGTCGAGGAATCTTCCAAGTGTTATCGCCCGAAAGAGGGGAAGCTCACACATGGGAGCTATGCCTTGCACCATTTGCTGAATCACACATTCCACCACACTTTCACACATATCCTAGGTCCACATGCAAGTTTTGGTGGCATTCCGGTGCTCCGGCGGTCGTTCCCCCCCAAAAATGGCTGTCTGCATGCCTCGGGGGGTCTACCCCCCTAGATTTCACCGCACGAGGTTCAACCAACATACTTTTTGATAGGTTTGGTTTTGGTTAGTCCATATACACATGGAAAGCAAGGTTTGGCACCATTTGGCACACTATAGCCTCCGGTATACCCGCGGCGGGACACTTCGACCTACAAGTCGAGGAATCTTCCAAGTGTTATCGCCCGAAAGAGGGGAAGCTCACACATGGGAGCTATGCCTTGCACCATTTGGTGGATCACACATTCCACCACACTTTCACACATATCCTAGGTCCACATGCAAGTTTTGGTGGCATTCCGGTGCTCCGGCGGTCGTCCCCCCCCCCCCCGATAAGGGCGGTCTGCGTGCCTCGGGGGTCTACCCCTAGATCTCACCGCGCGAGGTTCCACCAACATACTTTTTGATAGGTTTGGTTTTGGTTAGTCCATATACACATGGAAAGCAAGGTTTGGCACCATTTGGCACACTATAGCCTCCGGTATACCCGCAGCGGGACACTTCAGCCTACAAGTCGAGAATCTTCCAAGTATTATCGCCCGAAAGAGGGGAAGCTCACACATGGGAGCTATGCCTTGCACCATTTGGTGGATCACACATTCCACCACACTTTCACACATATCCTAGGTCCACATGCAAGTTTTGGTGGCATTCCGGTGCTCCGGCGGTCGTTCCCCCCGAAAATGGCTGTCTGCGTGCCTCGGGGGGTCTACCCCCCCTAGATTTCACCGCGCGAGGTTCCACCAACATACTTTTTGATAGGTTTGGTTTTGGTTAGTCCATATACACATGGAAAGCAAGGTTTGGCACCATTTGGCACACTATAGCCTCCGGTATACCCGCAGCGGGACACTTCAGCCTACAAGTCGAGGAATCTTCCAAGTGTTATCGCCCGAAAGAGGGAAGCTCACACATGGGAGCTATGCCTTGCACCATTTGGTGGATCACACATTCCACCACACTTTCACACATATCCTAGGTCCACATGCAAGTTTTGGTGGCATTCCGGTGCTCCGACGGTCGTCCCCCCCCGAAAACGGCGGTCTGCGTGCCTCGGGGGGTCTACCCCCCTAGATCTCTCCGCGCGAGGTTCCACCATCATACTTTTTGATAGGTTTAGTTTTTTTTAGGCCATATACACATGGAAATCTAGGTTTGGCACCATTTGGCACACTATAGCCTCCGGTATACCCGCAGCGGGACACTTCAGCCTACAAGTCGAGGATTCTTCCAAGTGTTATCGCCCGAAAGAGGGGAAGCTCACACATGGGAGCTATGCCTTGCACCATTTGGTGAATCACACATTCCACCACACTTTCACACATATCCTAGGTCCACATGCAAGTTTTGGTGGCATTCCGGTGCTCCGGCGGTCGTTCCCCCGAAAATGGTCGTGCTGCATGCCTCGGGGGTCTACCCCCTAGATTTCACGCGCGAGGTTCAACCAACATACTTTTTGATAGGTTTGGTTTTGGTTAGTCCATATACACATGGAAAGCAAGGTTTGGCACCATTTGGCACACTATAGCCTCCGGTATACCCGCAGCGGGACACTTCAGCCTACAAGTCGAGGAATCTTCCAAGTGTTATCGCCCGAAAGAGGGAAGCTCACACATGGGAGCTATGCCTTGCACCATTTGGTGGATCAAACATTCCACCACACTTTCACACATATCCTAGGTCCACATGCAAGTTTTGGTGGCATTCCGGTGCTCCGGCGGTCGTCCCCCCGATAACGGCGGTCTGCGTGCCTCGGGGGGTCTACCCCCCTAGATCTCTCCGCGCGAGGTTCCACCATCATACTTTTTGATAGGTTTAGGCCATATACACATGGAAATCTAGGTTTGGCACCATTTGGCACACTATAGCCTCCGGTATACCCGCAGCGGGACACTTGACCTACAAGTCGAGGATTCTTCCAAGTGTTATCGCCCGAAAGAGGGGAAGCTCACACATGGGAGCTATGCCTTGCACCATTTGGTGAATCACACATTCCACCACACTTTCACACATATCCTAGGTCCACATGCAAGTTTTGGTGGCATTCGAGTTGCTCCGGCGGTCGTTCCCCCGAAAATGGTCATCTGGATGCCTCGGGGTCTACCCCTAGATTTCACCGCGCGAGGTTCAACCAACATACTTTTTGATAGGTTTGGTTTTGGTTAGTCCATATACACATGGAAAGCAAGGTTTGGCACCATTTGGCACACTATAGCCTCCGGTATACCCGCGGCGGGACACTTCGGCCCTACAAGTCGAGGAATCTTCCAAGTGTTATCGCCGAAAGAGGGAAGCTCACACATGGGAGCTATGCCTTGCACCATTTGGTGGATCACACATTCCACCACACTTTCACACATATCCTAGGTCCACATGCAAGTTTTGGTGGCATTCAGGTGCTCAGCGGTCGTTCCCCCCGAAAATGGCTGTCTGCGTGCCTCGGGGGGTCTACCCCCCTAGATTTCACCGCGCGAGGTTCCACCAACATAATTTTTGATAGGTTTGGTTTTGGTTAGTCCATATACACATGGAAAGCAAGGTTTGGCACCATTTGGCACACTATAGCCTCCGGTATACCCGCAGCGGGACACTTCGACCTACAAGTCGAGGAATCTTCCAAGTGTTATCGCCCGAAAGAGAGGAAGCTCACACATGGGAGCTATGCCTTGCACCATTTGGTGGATCACACATTCCACCACACTTTCACACATATCCTAGGTCCACATGCAAGTTTTGGTGGCATTCCGGTGCTCCGGCGGTCGTCCCCACCCAGATAACGGCGGTGCTGCGTGCCTCGGGGGTCTACCCCCTAGATCTCTCGCGCGAGGTTCCACCATCATACTTTTTGATAGGTTTGGTTTTGATTAGTCCATATGCACATGGAAAGCCAGGTTAGGCACACTTTGGCACATATCCTAGGGGTGTGAGACTCACTAACAAAATCTGGTACAATTCACATGTTCACCCCCTTATCACAAATGATATCCCAAATACATTAACTTTTGTAGGAAAAAGTAATTGGACACGATGTTTCTACACCAGGGTGCATATACACCCTAAACTAAAAGAAAGCATTGTTGAATGTTAAAAAAAAATTCATTGCCGTGCACAAACGCACGGCAAAGACCTCTGCCGTGCAAAAGCGCACGGCAAAGATCTTTGCCGTGCAAGAGCACACGGCAACGCCCCCTGGCGCACGGCAAAGCCCCTTTGCCGCACGGCAAAGGCAGCTCGCACGGCAAAGGCAGAGGATAAGGAAGTGTCGGCCCGACCCCCCTTCTCCTCCACACAGACAAACAGGCGCTAGCTAGCTCCTCCCCCGCACACGCACGCCCGCCGCCGCCACGCCGCCGCCGCACACGCCGCGCCGCCCCTCGCACCGGCCGCGCCGCCGCACGCACGCCCGCCGCACGCGCCGCCTCGATCTACCCTCCCCGCCCCCGCCCCGGCTGCCGCTCCCCCCCGCCGCTGCCGCTTCCTCGCCGGCCCGACCCGGCCATCCCCGCCGGCTGCCGCGTCCGGGCCCTCCCCGCCGCTCCCTCGCCCGGCCCCGCCCGCCGCTCCCTCGCCCGCCCGACCCGGCCCTCCCCCGCCCGCAGCTGCACCCGGCCCTCCCCCGCCCGCAGCTGCACCCGGCCATCCCCCGCTCGCCCGCAGCTGCTGCTGCTCGCCCGCAGAGCTGCCGCTGCTCGCCCGCAGCTGCCGCTGCTGCTCGCCCGCAAAGCGCTGCCGGCCCTCACAGTATGTGTGCATTTTTCTTTTTTTTTTGAAATTTGCAGATTACTTATTGTATTTAGGGTAGTTAAAACATATTATGCATGCTAATTTGTAGTTAAAATAAAATTGCATAAAAAATAGAATAGTTTAGTATAGAAATTATTTTAGTAATGGGATTTAGGGCACAATTAGAAATAGTGTATTTATAATAGTTGGATTTAGAGGAAACAAATGGTTTTTATCGCTAATTAGTTTTCTCGCTATGCAGACGATGTTTCGAGGTGGACACAGGGGCCGGCGTTGTCGGGGTGCTTGAGGAGCGTTGCTCGGAGAGACCGTTTTCCCGGAGGAATTTGCCGGAGGGTCGTTGGTCTTCTTCGCCGGCTGTCGATCACGCTTCGAGGGTGAGAATCCGTTCGCCTCTCGTGCACCTAGGTTTTTTTTGTGGGTCTAGATCACCAAGTCTGTCGCGATACCTAGGCGTCTTTTCCCGACCGTAAGGGTTACGCGGATAAATATGCATTAGTGGTCTCGCATATTATGAAGCGTAACTCTTACGGCATTTATCGGGACAGTCGGCGGATGCGTAGTTGGGTACGTTCTCCACTGCTCTACCCCGATCCGAGTCGGGATTTCGGCGGCGCCTCCCCGTTGTTCTCCGGATGCACACCCCTCTCGGCTTTACGGCGAGACGTGTATCGGGAGAGCGGCGGGGAGGTCTTGCCGAAATCTGTCTCGGATCGAGGGTAGACGGAGAACGTACTCAATCTACGGATCCGGCGGCTGCTAGGAGCCCACCTAGTAGAGATTCGGAGTTGATGCATGCGTAAAAAAGGAAAAATTAAAATGCGGATCATGTTTGATATAAATTCTAAGTTCGTACTGTTTTGGTGCTGGTTAGAGGATGGATAACTGTAGTATTGGATGTACGATGGCGAGAATCGGTCCGTGGAAATATGCCGAGGAATGGGGAGAAAAGACCAAGCGAGTTCGTGGACGGCGCGTTTGACATCCCTAGCGGACCCGGGACAGGTTTTTGCCCTTGTAGTAAGTGCGCTAACCAAAAAACACGGGACAAGGAAACTATGAGTCTTCACACGATCAAGTCTGGGTTCAAACCGTCCTACAAGATTTGGACTTTTCATGGAGAAAAGGCGAAGAAACGTGCTAGGAAGGAGGTGCTTGCAGATTCAGCCTACGAGAGAATATGATGCTGGGTTTGATAGGTGCCTAGAGAACTTGGCTAATGGTAATGTGCCTGAAAGCCCTCATGTAGAGGCGGAGACATCTAGGGATGCGGAGACAAGTGAGGAGCCGGAGGAAAACACAAAGAAGTATTACGAGGCTTTGTTTGCTTCGCAGAAACCCCTACACGTAAATACAGATGTCACCCAACTAGATGCCATCGCTCGCCTTTTGGCCTTTAAGTGCCACGGGGAATACGTGCGAGAGATGGGTTCGATGAACTTCTGGTCCTCGTTGGCAGCATTCTGCCGAAAGGGCACCTCTTGCCGCAAAACTTCTACTATTCGAAAAAATTGGGCCGGTGGGGAGGACGGTGGGGAGGACAGTGGGGAGGACGGTGGGGAGGACGGTGGGGAGGACGGTGGGGAGGACCTCGAGGAGGATGAGGGGCTGGGGGGTATGCCGCAGGAGCTAGACCCGACCCTAGTTTGGTCTCCGCCGGTGGAGGAGGTGTACGTTGCGGCCGAGGAGAGGCTGGAACCACGGGACAAGAAGCCGTATAGGCGCGGGATTACAGAAACTCCCCAAGCTAAAAACTTGGGCCTTCCGCGATGTTGTTCTCGTGCCGCTGGAAAGAGGTACATGCTGATTTTGGCATTCCATTATTGAAATTTTTATCATTATACATATTTTTATCACATGCATACTGATTTTGGCATTTCGTTGTGCGGCATGTTCAAGTATGGCGACCGAGGAGGAAGCCGACACGTGAGTACTCGAACATCCTTGGAGGCATAATTAGGAAGCATTTCCTCGGGATTGTCAATCTCCCTACTTGGTGGCCGCGACGTGGCTTGGACTTGGAAGCACTACGGCTACGCGGAAGATCCTAGCGGCAAGTACGGAAACATGCAAGAGCGGGTTGTCCGCCACTTGCAGGTACGTGACTTTTGGCTTCTTAGCATTCAAACACTTCTTGGCTACCAATAGTTGCTCTAATTCATCTTATTTTACCTATGTGCATGGTTGCGAAATACTTCAAGAGGGCTGAGGGCAAGGAAATTGCGTGCGACGTTATCTTACACGAGTTGTGCGGGGTGAGGGTGAGCGGCATGCACTACGAGGCACGTGTCCGGTGCGTCCGCGATTGGCACGCCGAGCGCAAAGTTTGGATGAGTAAGGCTGATTGTCGGGATACGCTCATGGCACCATGGCGGTACACTGCGAGTATTAGCATCGATGTGTTATTTATTTCCGCATTTTCATGTAGTTTATGTTCTAATAATGGGTCTATCTTGTGTATGTAGCACCCTCCTCGGTACGTCGGGGAAGACGGGCGTGCTTTCTTGCGATGGTCATATGGTGGACATCCCGCGAGTACGCCGGAAGCACGAGGAGGGCAAGCGAAGCGTTCGAGAGATGGGAGGTGGATCACATGTCTCGGGCGGCAAGAACTTGGCCCTTACCTTGCGGGATGAGGTGAGCAAGTGGTTTCTTCATTCTTTCGTTTTATGTTATTGCTAGCCCCGCAAGTGTCTCCCTCTTCACTTAATTGCATGTACTCTTTTGCGGGAAGTGAAGACGGGCGTGGCACCAAACTTGTTTGGCTTTTTCCAAAAGTCGAAGACCGGGAAGGAGCCGCATCCTGAAACGGGGTCCTTGTGGGTCAACGACCTAGCGGAGGGCCAGTGTGGCGCGTACCGCTCGAAGTTCAAGGACAAGCACGGCGAAGACGCCGACCCAACCACCGAAGAGTTTGACGTTGAGGTTGCGGTGCTTGCGGGACAAGGCAAGAAGGGTGGCCGCCTATGGATTGCCGACGGGTTAGTCGACCCAAGTACCATTCCATCTCTACGCCGGATCCGTCGTGGGCGTACGAGCGAGCAGCCTCGGGTAGAGACCCGCCCACGGGCTTCGGACCTAGCTATCGAGAAGTTACGGGTAAGTTCTTCGTCGATCCTCTACGCTTCATTACATGTTTTCCATTGCAATGTTACTGACATCGCGGCAACACAACGTAGGCGGAGATGGAAGAAAGGGAACGGAGGCACCAAGAGGAGCAGATGCGGATGCGACGGCGGCTTAGGGAGAACACGCGGATGCGGCAGCGGATGTTGCGGCGGATGCAACAACAACGGCGAGATGTTCCGGCGGATGTTCATGAACCGAGGCCGTGCGACTTCCCCACCGGGGAGTAGTGCTCCTAGCACGTCGTGTCCTCCTATGTTCCCCAGCCGGGTAAGTGGTTAACTTAATATCTCCGTCTCAATCTTGTTTGTTGTCTAACCGAACTTTGGATATTGCAGATCCCCGCGCTGATCCGGCTGTGATGGCGCTCCTCCAGCAAGCGCCAAGTCGAGCCCGCCGACACCTGGCTTGACCGTCAACAATACGGGCATCATCCGGAGCACTGCAGCGAGTTTCTAGGTGAGTTCTCCTACACTTCTAATTCTTCCATACCATGTCACTTGTGAATTTTAGCCATTCAACCATGTCAATTTTAGCCGATATGTTCAATTTTACCTATTCCATGTTAATTTTAGCCATTCCATGTCATCCTTAGCCATTATGTTGAATTTTAGCCATTTCATCCAAATTCTAGCGATTATGTTCAATTTTAGCCATTCCATGTCAATTCTAGTTCTTCCATGTCAATTTTAGCCATTCCATGTCAATTCGAGTTCTTCCATGTCAATTTTAGCCATTCCATGTCAATTCTACTTCTTCCATGTCAATTTTAGCCATTCCATGTCAATTCTACTTCTTCCATGTCAATCCTAGTTCTTACATGTCAATTTAGCCATTCCATGCCACTTATGCATAGATATCTATGAACTTGTAGGAGGTGGAGAAGGACAAGGAAGTGGAGATGGACAAGGAAGTGGAGAAGGACAAGGAAGAGGCCAAGGTTGATGTTGCTTGTGTATGAACTTGTTGTGCGACTTGGAACATTCTATGTTGGAGACTTTGATGTTGATGTTGCTTGTATGAACTAATTATGCGACTTGGAACTATTGTATGGACTTTGTTGGATATGAACTATGTTGTTGATAATGCAATACTCTATATATTGTGCTATATGTGTATCTGGACTGTTATTTGTATTTGTGAATTGCATATGCAGGGATTAATGGGGAAGCAGGAAAATTCTGGCAAAGTTTGCACAATCTTTGCCGTGCACATGCACACGGCAAAGACCACAGCACACGGCAAAGGCACTCTTTGCCGTGCACATGCACACGGCAAAGGCTGCCCACGCTGCCCACCTGACGTTGCTGTACCTACCTTTGCCGTGCATGGTGGAAGAGAAGCACACGGCAAAGCCAAATCTTTGCCGTGCGAGTTGGAGAGGAAGCGCACGGCAAAGAAACTCGCACGGCAAAGAGGCCAACGCATGGCAAAGGAATCCGCACGGCAACGAGGCCACAGCTCACGGCAACGCTGCGTCGCTCGGCAAAGCCTTTGCCGTGCGACTTTCGCGCGGCACACGGCAAAGACCCCTTTGCCGGGCGGATCTTTGCCGAGCAGTCTTTGCCGTGCACGGCCGCACGGCAAAGGCTTTGCCGAGCAGATTTGTCCCTTTGCCGTGCGTTTGGGCTGCACGGCAAAGCCCTGTTTTGCCGTAGTGATGCATGCAAAGCTTAATCAGTCAAACATAGACACGGTCGGCACTGAGTAGTAATTTCGAGCATCACACATATGCATGGAACTATGGAAGCATGGTCCCAGTCCAGCAAAGCGAAAGCATGCATGTATACCGACCGAGAATTCACATATCCCAGATTCCCAGTGGGACGTGTAAAGAGACCGTACATTCAACCCAATCGGTACGTATACGTACGTAGCAAAATGTTAACCCAGTCAAATTTACTATACTGCAAGGGATTAATTGTCAGTATTTCTGAAGAAAAAAACTTTATTCTGACTCATGTCATGTTGTAGGGATCGACTAAATATGGCAGTGAAGTTTTTCGATAAATTTTATTTCATAACGCAGTTTAACTTTTGTAATGTCCTCTCCTTGGCAGAAAGGAAAAGAGGATTTATTGTAGTAGTCTTATGTACTAGTACTATAGTTTTATTGTTCAGTTATGTTCCCACACAAATAATGGTTTAATATACTACGTAGTGAAGTGATCTTTAACCAAGCAAACTGAGAATAAGTTAGCAGTACCAATAGTACAGCACCGTACAAGGAAGGTCGGTACTACTACTACTACTACAGCATACGTGGTCGTCCATGACTAGACCTAGTTGCCTGATTAAATCTCTTGATTCCTCGTGATAGACCGATCTAAATTGAATACTGCGTACTATTCAAATGTTCAAACTTAGTAGCAGACGGACCGGGTTGAGAACCGCGTAGTAGCATGCCTGCATGGCGCGTGTCCGAGCTACACGCCGGATAGACCAGAGAAAACGGTAAAACGACTACAATCGGAATAATAGACCAGGTCTCCACATTTTTCTTGTTCTTTTTTTCTTCTTCAAACAGTCGCATGCAGCATCCTATAAAAGCAATCCACCATCTTGTATCTCCTCCAACAACCACTTCGAACCAGAGGGCATATTCATCCACCATTCCATCCGACCTCTGCTCTGCGTAGCTCATCAGCCTGTCTGGAAGATTTCATTCAACCGATCCGTCCAGCCGTCGGAGTTAAACTACGAAGATGCATACGGTGTCGTCGGCGGCGATGGCGAGGGCGGTGGTGGTGGCGGTGCTGCTTATGCAATGCTGCAACGTGGTCCTCGCGGCGAGGATCCTCGAGGGGGACAGTGGGTGGCTGCAGGGTGGCGCCGGCGCCGGGGCGCTCATCATGCAGGTCCTGAAAAAGGGCGACCCCGCACCGGGCTCACCCAACGACTGCACCGACTTTTCTGGCCAGGCTGCTGGCGGACGGTGCAACCACAACTAGCGAGCTCGACTAGTTAATTAGCATATATACATGCACATACTAGCTGCACATGCGTAGATTGAGGTCGTGTACATTCGTTCATTCTTTCTGTAATTGTTTTACGGGCTTTTCCATGCAAAAAATTGTGCATTGGAAGCTGCTAAAATTTCGGTTACTTTTACTTAGTACATTTTGTAGTAAGGAACTCCCAGGCGTAGGTCATGTAAGAGCATGTCTAACAGGCCCCTTATAACCCGCCCACCCCGTAAAATTCCGGCGACATACGGGGCAGGCGCGGTTTGGGCCGTCTAGCAGGCCCCGTATTCGGGCCGCCCCGTTTCGGCGGAATACGGGGCCCGGAAATCGGCCCCGTCGCCCGTACATATAGTGGGCGCAGGTGCGAGTGAGGGGTTAACCCTCACTCGCAACCCTAGCTCCGCCGTGCGCCGCCGCCTCCTCCTCCTCGCTTCCGGCGAGCAATTAGTCGCTCCCCGCGCCGCATTCCACCCCGGATCCGGCATGGACGCCCGCCGCCGCGATGCCGCCTCGCCGGCGAGCGGATCGAGCGATCCCGCTCGCCGGACAACGTGGAGGATGCGTGGTGGCGCCAATGCAAGAGATCCGCCGCGGGAGCCGGCGTTTGGCCTGCCGGTGCGCCGGCGCCGCGTGCGTCCCGCCGAAGCTCGTTGACTTCGCGGCGGGCGGGCGCGCGGTACAACGAGGATCCGCCGATGAAGCCGATGAGCGGGCCCAAGTTCGATGAGTGGCGCGCCGGCCGGGAGCGCCGCCGGCCGGGCGAAGGAGGCTTGGAGCAGCGGGAGCACCAGGCGCTCGAGGAGCTCCGCTCGCCGGCGATGAGGAGGAGGCCCCGACTTGTTGAAGGAGCTACGACAGTTCCTCAAAGACGACGCCAAGAGGAAGAGGGCGGAGGAGGAAGAGGTGGCGGCGGCTCATCGCCGCCGCGAAGGAGGCGGAGTTGCGGGAGGCGGAGGCGGAGGCGGACTCGTACCTAGTCGACCTCCCGAGTAGGATCGCGCATTCACGGATGTAGAATCGTTGATCCGTATGTATGATCCGTAGTATGATCAATGAAATTGAACTTCCTGGGGTTTTTATTTTTGAAAATACGGGGCGAAATACGGGGTCTGCTAGACGGAATGGCTCTTCCGTTAGCAACTTTTCGATACGGGGCGAAAAAGCGGCGGGATACGGGGCAGAAATATGAGGGGCCTGCTAGACATGCTCTAACAAAAGTGTATAGCAGACTTTGATAACTATATTAATTTTAACTCAATTTATTCGAAACCAGCATTTGGTTCAATTCAGATTTGATAGTGTTACTTTGACGTATCCTCGTACTTCTAGTTAGCACACTTACTGAAGAGAGAGTCGAACCCAGACTGCCTAATTCACCAATCACCACCCATGATGCAGACAATAAGCCCCTTGGTGTTATCTTGATTACATAACCGCTTTGGATCACAGTTGACCGTTGGCAGTGCTGTAGTATGTGTTAAACGTGAATAGAAATACCACGGTCAGAAGCTACACTACCCCTCTTTCCAAAATAGGATATATATAATTGATGTAAGATTATAAATATTGATACTTTTTATATAGTTGATTAATCTTAAAATGCTTGACTTTGGCAAAACCGATATGCATCCTAGCTTGAAAATAAGGGAATAGAGAACCAACCTGAGGTTGGATGGTTAGGAGGGTGGTTGTACCCCCAGCCCACCAGAGTTTAAACCCCAGGTTTGACATCTGTGTGTCTCATAAAGGCGGAATATTTTTTCAGTGGGAGGCGACGTTCCCGTCGACAGCGAGGCGCCTGTGGTGACTTCGTCAATTTCAAGATTCAATCCGCCGGCTCGGTCTTCCGGAGGTGCTCATAGGGGTAGGGTGTGCGTGTGTGCGTTCATAGGGGTGAGTGTATACGCGTGTATGTGAGCGCCTGCGTTTGTACTGTGTTTCTCAAAAAAAAAAAAAAAGGGAATACAACGAAATTGGAGAGACCTATATATCCATCTTCCGTGAAACAGGAAACAGTACTTGCAATTATATGATTACTTCAGCAAAATACGATAGCTCAACCAACTGATTATTTTACTAGTTCTCATTTAATTTGTTTGACATAAGTGTGTGTAAGTTGCTCCCAAACCCGCTAGTCGCAGACAAGCAACATGCAACTGAGAAAACATATCTAAAAATCTTCACGAATTGGAGGGATAACTAGGCTAGCAAATTGAACAACGAGTATCCAACCATACACACGAACGTGATACTCTTTGGAAGATGAACAAGAATCCATAAAATCTCTGAATTGAAACTGAATTCTCTTAATCTGGTACGTTGATACATCTGAAAACTAGGGATCACTATATTCTTCGAACTAGGCTTTCGCCCCGCTATATTAATATAGCAAACGACCTGATACAACGAACGCGCTGGGGCCGCAGCACAACCAAGCCCAAAAGAAAAGAGAAAGAAAGGAAAGAAAAACAATGCCGACACCGGCAGATCGACGAAAACGATGACGACCCGCAACCGCTGCGCCCTCCGGAGAAGTACCACCACGCTCCTAGCACGCCGAGACGCCGCATACCAAGCAACACCTTCACCAAGGAGACGGCGATGACGCCGCCGCTGCCCAGACTAGTCCTAGGGTTTCCCCGGTATGCGGAGGGGATTGAGGAGGAGGTACACCCGACGCCCTTCAGGAAGGCAGGGTGACACCCGCAGGCGCCACCGCGTCGGTGTCGAGCATGCCGACAGGGATTTCTCCCGACCTCCAAACCGACCACCCTAGATGCTCCGACGTACTCCACCTAACATGCCGCCCACCAGCACACGCCACCACGGTCTTGAAGCCATCCTCGCCGCCTAACTGTGGTCACCGGGGTAGGGCCTAGAGGAAGAAAAGGGATGCAGCGGGGACGGGGGCAGCAGCACCGCAGCCACGCGGGAGGGAACTGCCTCCACCGCCTTCGCGGTAGCCGACCGGACGAGGCTATGAGGCAAACCAGGCCCGAACTGGCCCGGCCGGACCCAAAAGGGCCCGTAAAGCCCCGGCCGCTTCGCTGGCAGGCTGGCCGGCCGGAGTGCCGCCGTCGCCCATCCACCACGGCCCTGCCTTCTCTTCCTCCAGGGAGCGCCGCGGGCTTGCCAAGCGCAGAGCGACCGCCGAGCCCCTCCGGGCCCCGCCTGGGCCCAGATCTGGGTCGAGCGGGCCCTGCCATGGCGCTGCCTGCGCTGCTCCGCCGCCAACGGCCGCGCCGCCGCCCCTCCTCCCACCCGACGAGCAGGTTCCACGCTGCCCCGCCGGACCGGCGCCCGCCGAGGTGCACCGCCGCGAGCCCGAGGACCCCGCGCCCCCATCTTCGCGGCGGGTAGAAACAGCCCCGCCGCCGCCGGCACCGCGCGGGCAACGCCCGGCGGCACACGCCGACGGCGGCGGCAGGGGAGGGCGGAGGAGGAAGGTTGGGGAGGCTTGGAGAAGAGGCGCGGCCCGGCCGCCGCGGGGGCGGCGCGGGTCGCGGGAGGGAGGGAGGGAGGGTTTCGCCAAAAGTCCAATCCTGAGGGATCACTATATTGAGGAGTTGGAGAACGGAATTTCTAGAGCATTCGATAAATCTTGCCTGAAGTCTAAGGGGGCCAACATTCTTGTGACTCGAGCATATTGTGAGTGGCAGATGTACTTATCACAATTGTCCTCTTCGGGACGGACCACCACATTTCGGTTCATTACCATTATCGCATGGCGGCATTTTTTTGCACTTGTTGGGATGCTAGGAGTTGGTAATGGCAACGACGATAAAGAAAGGAAACCAGAGGTGGCACCTACAACTCGATGAGAGGAAATCGCTAGGAGCCTGGCACGATTGGCTTGTCCCATGGACCATGGTGTCACGTCACCTGCATAGCGACATGCACATTTCCTCTGGCGTTGACTTGCTGCAAGGTCAATTGTCAAATAGCACAGTGAAATAGTATGTGCCAAAACCACACGACGTCATCACGGAGATACTTACATGTTTGAGACGGGTAGAAAATATATGCCTTAACAGGTTAAGGGTAGGATTTTCTAGTAGAGGGGCCTAAATCTAGACTTTAGAGCGACAAAGGAACCAAAAAAACATGGATTTCTCTTTACTCCGATCCAAATTAATTGACTCATCTTTGTTTAGATACAGATATATCTACATATGTTCGTTAACTAGATAATCTATGTTAAAATAAAGTTGAGTCAATTAAAATGAATCAGAGAGAGTACGTTTGCAGCGAACTATACATATTTCGAAAAAGCAAGTCAGAGAAGCACATTTTTCTATCACGTATTTTGCTCTTTGCTCTAATGTTACACAACTTTATAGCTTTTGTTGTCATGGCCTCATGGGCGACATGACACAAATTACGGACGGCTCGTTGGAGAAATAATACGGTACAACGTGCACGTCATTTAGGCCTTTTCTCTTGAAACGGACGAGCACGTCAGAAGATCAATATGGTAGAACTTGACGCGAGATCAAAAAGCAGCGGTGCTCAGAGGCGTATCCGCTTAGATCAAAAACCTGTACCAAAAGACACCCACATCCACAACTACCCACACTCTGCAACGAGGGACACACCTTCTACTTAATGAATGGATGAGAAATTTTTCTTTTGCTTCCGTTTAAAAAAGAAAAACCGGTACCCGGCCAGCGACTCAACGAACACGACTAATTTCGAGCATCAAACATGCATGGAACTATGGAAGCATGGTCCTAGTCCAACAACGCGACCACATGTATACCAAGCAAGAATTCACATACTCCTACCGTCCAAATAAGTGTACATTGTGTTTTGGACATATTAAACTTTATTAAATTCGACCAACATATCTTGGGGAAAAATAGCAACATTGATGACACTAAACTTGTATCAATAAATCCATCTTAAAATACATATTAATTTGATGTCACATATGACATATGTTGCTACTCTTTGGTAAAAAGATGATCAAATTTGAAAAGATTTGACTTGAACAAGACCTAAATGTACATCGTAGTGAAGTGATCTTTTAACCAAGCAAACTGAGAGCATCTTCAGTCGCGTCCCCCAAACCGTGCCCCAAACAGCGTCGGATTGAGCATTTGGGGGACGTGTTTTGTTCGTGCCGCGTTGGGGGACGTCGCTTCCCAGCCGCGTCCCCAAACTCGCCCCCAAAACTTTAAAATTAATTTTAATAGATAGAAGAAAACTCTTTACTAATATTCAAATTAGTGCAACATAAACAAATTACATATAAAAACTTCGAAAAACATAATCAAATTACATATAAATTAAACTACTACTTCTTCTCCTTTGATGTTGGCCCCGCCTCGTCGTCCTCATCACGGTGGCGCTTTCTGCTCGTCACCTCTTCCGAAGAGGCGGTGTCGGTCGACGCGTCGGAGGAACTTGTGTCCCCCTCGTCCTCACCGGTGCTCGCCGGCTGCACCTTGGTCTTGGCCTTAGCTTTCCCGCCCGCCTCCGCCTTCGCCTTCGCACGGGCCGCCACCGTCGTCGCCTCCTCAGACCCTTCCTCCTCCGCCTCCTCCTCCACGCCCTGCCATTCCTCCGCGCTATCCAATGGCGGCGGGGAATCATCGCCGCTGTTGGGCGTTCGGACTCTGTCCCACCAATGGCACCATCCTGCAGGCTTGCCCTCGCTGGAGGTGTCAGATGGAAGGTCGGAGATGTAGCTCATCGTGAGGAGAAGCTTGGATGAATGGCGGCCGCACTACAGGAATCTTCCCAGATGCCGACGGCCGGCGGCCCTCGGCGTAGCACCGCCTAGCCCTCGGCGTAGCCTACGCCGACGGTGGCCCTCGGTGTAGCTCCTCGGGGAAGGTAGGCCTCGGCGCTGCCCACGTGGCCCTCGGCGTATCGTCGACTCTCGGCGTAGACGGAGAGGGCCGACGGCTGGCCCACCCGTCGGCGTACGAGCCCTCGGTGTAGCAAGGTTAGACAAACCTTACATCACACTTGTACACATATGTTAGGGACAAATGCAAGTTTTCAAGCGATTCCGACGCTCCGGTGATCTGTATCTTGGGAAACCCTAGGGCGGGGACCCCGCAGATCTACCCCTATAGCTTTCTCCGTGCGAGGGTTTACCAATGGATTTTTTTATTTGCTTTGCTTTGTTTAGGACATATGCACATGGAAACCATAGGTTTGGAATGAAATAGGCCCCGGATGAGCCGTAGCAGGAGTTTCCACATAGAAATCCTGGATTTTACCAAGTGTGGGCCCATGTATGCGGAAATCGTCAACGCCGGGTACATGCAAGGTTAGACAAACCTTACATCACACTTGCACACATATGTTAGGGACAAATGCAAGTTTTTAAGCGATTCCGACGCTCCGGTGATCTGTATCTTGGGAAACCCTTGGCCGGGGACCTTGCAGATCTACCCCTATAGCTTTTTTCGTGCGAGGGTTCACCAATGGATTTTTTTAATTTCTTTGCTTTGTGTAGGACATATGCACATGGAAAACATAGGTTTGGAATGAAATAGGCCCCGGATGAGCCGTAGAAGGAGTTTCCACCGATTCGGACGCTCCGGTGGTTTGTATCTAGGGAAACCCTAGGGGGCGGGGACCCCGCAAATCTACCCCTAGGGTTAGGGTTAGGGTTAGAGTTAGGGTTAGCAATGGACTTTTTTTCTTTGTTTTAGGACATATGTACATCGATAGCAGATGTTGGCCCTCATCGGATCCCGTCGACCCGTCTACGAAGAGCGTCACCGTGTTAGTGGTGGTGTTGTGTTGGAGACGAAAACATGGGTATATATAGGGAGGCGAGGGGCTGAAATGGCGGGAAAAGTTGGCGGGAGCGTGCGGCGGGAGAAAACGGCGGGAAAAATTGGCGGGAGAGAATGGGCGGGAGAGCTGGGGCGGGAAAAAGGAAAAAAACATGTATGCTATGCCGACGGTGCCCCTCGGCATAGGCCGGATAACTGAAGTTATTCCGGCGGGAGGGCGGGGGTATTGGGCGGGAGAAATTGGCGTCGGCCTACGCCGAGGGTGGCCCTCGGCATAGGCCTCACGCCGTCAAGGTTCCGTCGCGGCGGGGCCGCGGGGCGACGCGCCGGGGCGCACCCTCAACCTATGCCGAGGGTCTCATATACGCCGAGGGCCACCCTCGGCATAGCGAGGTCATGTGCCGGGGGGGCTGTACGCCGAGGGGCGATTCGCGCGGCTGGGCTGGCGGGGCAGTACGCCGACGGCCCCGATATTTGGCCCTCGGCGTACGCCACGGCCGTCGGCGCAACGCGCCATTCCTGTAGTGCCGGTTGAAGATCCGAAAGCACCTACGTACGAGTCTTATTGAGCGCGGATGAACGGCGGCGCAGAAGTTGAAGAGAGTGGCGATTGCTCTTCCGAGGAGTTCGCGCTCCATTTCGGCGGTTGGCGCGTCGGTCGACGTGGTTGCCAATGCGACAGTTCCCCTTCCCGGCAACTGCATCGTCGCTATGTAGGCGGCGGTTGAGCGTCCGAGCCGCTGACGCGTCGGGCCCGCGCTTCCTCGTCTCTCATTTCATTGTGTTTGGCGTGCCCGGAGCGTTCCCTGTGTAGCGGGGACGGGCTCGGGACGTCATACACCGTATTGGACCGCGCCGGACAAAAATAGCCTTTGGAGCGCGCGGTTGGGAACGATTTTTTTTCCGGCACGCCCCAAATCGCTTTAGGATGGTTTGGGGACGCGAGTGGAGATGCTCTAAGCATAAATTAGCAACATCAATGGTAGAACACCGTACAAAGTTAGCACAACTACGTACCTGGTCGTCCATGACTAGACCTAGTGTTAGACCGATATTAAATTATTAATTGCGATATTAAATTATTAATTGAACATTAGTGCGTATACTATTCCAATGTTCAAACTTAATACAGTAGTAGCAGATGGACCGGGTTGAGAACCGCGTAGTAGCATTCCTGCGCGCATGGCGCGTGTCCGAGCTATACGTACACGCAGGATATAGACCAGAGAAAAGCTAAAAGGGACTACAATTAATCGGAAAAATAGACCAGGTCTCCTCATTCTCGCTGGTCTAGTTTTCTCCTTCAAGCAGTCGCATGCAGCGCAACCTATAAAAGGAATCCACATCTCGTCTTACTAACAACCACTTGAATCTCTATCCGACTTACGCAGCTCAGCCTGTCTGCAACATTTAGCTCAGCCAATCCGTTCAACATTTCACTCGGAGTTTTTGAGTTCAACTAATGGCGTCTTCAGCGAAGATGGCGAGGGCGCTACTGGTGGCAGTGCTGCTGGTGCAATGCTGCAACGTGGTCCTCGCGGCGAGGCTCCTCGAGGGGGACGGCGGGTGGCTGCAGGGCGGCGCCGGCGCCGGGGCGCTCATCATGCAGGTCCTGAAAAAGGGTGGCTCCGCACCAGGCCCACCCAACGGCTGCACCGGCAATTCTAGCCACGCTCCTGGAGGACCATGCCATCACAACTAGCCAGAGCTCGACTAGTTAATTAGCATACACGCACATAATAGCTGCACATGCCTAGATTGAGGTCGTGTACATTCGTTCATTCTTTCTGTAATTGTTTTAAGGACTTTTCCATGCAAAAAATGGTGCATTGGAAGCTGTTAAAATTTTGGTTACTTTCATAACACCCAGGCGTAGGTCATGTAACAAAAGTGTATAGCAGATTTTGATGATTATATTCATTTTAACTCAATTTATTCGAAACCAGCATTTGGTTTAATTCAGAGCACATTTTTCTCACGTATTTTGCTCTAATGTCACACAACTTCATAGCTTTTGTTGTCATGGGCGACATGACACAAATTAAGGACCGCTCGTTGGAGAAATAATACGGTACAACTTGCACGTCATTTAGGCCTTTTCTCTTGAAAAGAATGTGCACGTCAGGAGATCAATACGGTAGAACTTGACGCGAGATCAAAAAGCAGCGCTTGCTGAGAAGCGTATTCGGTTAGAGCATCTCCAACAGAAGCTGTAAACTAGACGCGCGCTAAAAAATCCGTCAATATACAGCGTCGAACGCATTTTTGCGTCCTCCAGCAGACGCTGTATAGCAGGTCGCGCTGTAAATAATTTAGAGCGCGCGGTAGTTTGCGCTATCCAAAGCTGTATATTTGGTGCGCCGGCTAGCGCGCGCTGTAAGCTGGCACCGCGATTCTTTTCACCGCGCGAAGAAAAACGGCTCTTGTCCTCGCGTGCCTCTCCGCGCTGCGACGGCGAGGAGGTCCGCCGGCCGCGCCCGCCTTGCCCGGCCCTCCGCGCTGAGAAGATCCAGCGGCCGCGCTTGGCCTTGGCTGGCCCTCTGCGGACCTCCGCCGGAATCTCCGTCGAGCTCCGTCGAGCTCCGTCGGCCCAGTCTGCCCCCGCATCCCGGAGCTCCGGCCGTCGCGGCCCTCCTCGCGCGCCTGCCCGGGGCATCCGCCGCGGCCAGCTCGAGCTTCCTCTCCCGCTTGATTGATGTGGCCGCGTCACTTGCTTGCTGCTCAATTGTTTGATTCGGTGGCCACGCACGCGCATTGCTAGCTACGGAGTAGATCGATTGCGGCGGCCGCGCGCATTGCTAGCTATATTGATTACGGCGGCCGCGCCGAATGGCCACGAGCGCGTACTAGCTTGATTTCTCTCTTTTACTTGTGGTCTGCTTAGAGATGTGAAATTTAGTTGATTTTTTCATATTTATTTGTGGCCTATTTGATCTTGTTTTATGTATGTATGTTGAAGAAACTTGTTTGTGGAGCTCTATTTTACAGCCTCTGGTGAAGGGTCTGTTTTTGGCTTTTTAGTTGTGCTGTAAAATAGAGCCTCCGGTGAAGCTCGCGCCGGCTTCGCGTGCTGTATCCGGATCGAGCGCTGCAAACGACTTTTACAGCGCCAAATTTTAAAGCCTCTGTTGGAGATGCTCTTAGATCAAAAACCGGTACCCTGCCGGCGACTCATGGAACACGACCATGCATGCAGAGCTTAATCGGTCAAACATAGACACACTAGTTAGGACTAATTTCGAGTATCAAACATGCAAGGGACCACGGAAGCATGGTCCTAGTCCAACAACGCGACCGCATGCATGTATACCGACCAAGAATTCACATAGTACTCCTACCGTCGAAATAAGTGTACATTATGTTTTGGACAAATTAAACGTTATTAAATTTGACCAACATCTTAGGGAAAAATAGGAACATTGCTGACACTAAATTTGTATCACAAGATCCATCTTAAAATATAGTAAAATTGATGTCACATATGTTGCTACTTTTTGGTAAAAAGTTGATCATAAATAGCAAAAGATTTGCATTGAACAAGACCCAAGTGTACACTTATTTATGGACGGGAGTATCCCGGTGGCAATGGATACACATAAAGGGACCGTAATTTCAACCCAATTGGTACGTACCGTACATAGAAAAATGTTAACCCAATCGAAATTACTATACTATAAAGATTAATTGTATGTATTTCTTAAAAAGAAGCATCATTCCTACTCATGTCATGCTGTAGGGGCTAAAAGTCAAAGTAATGTTTTTCGATAAATTTTATTCATAACGCAGTTTAAAATTTTGATATGTCATCGCGAGAAAAGAAAAAAAGAGGATGTATTGTTGTATAGTCTACTACTTTGGTTTTATTCATAAACCCGCACCATTAGCCTCGCCACCTCCTCGATGCCACCGGCTGAAACCTAGGGGTCCCTACACTATGTAAAAGCTACGAATCCGAGATTCCCCGACCTCCCGCCGCCGGAGCAGCCGCAGGAGGCCGAGAAATCTCTGATCCCCTGGCGAGCGAGGTGGATCTCCCGGGAGGATTCAAGAAATTGCTCTCCTTTACTATAGCGGGAAAGGAGGATGGCCAAGCTCCGTCTGTTTCACATGTCAAGTTTGAATCAGTTTAAAAATTTGTTATTTTCTCGCTACAAAAGAAAAGAGTATTTACTGTAGTCTCCGAGTGCTGTAGTGTTATGTTCAGTAATTTTCCCACAAAGATAATGTTTAATAGCAGTAAAGTTATGGATAGAGATTTGGTGCACATGAGCACCAGTGATCTCACTTCAAAAAATAAATTAAAAATCATATTTCTAAGCTTCATAAAAATCTGAAAATAAATCATGATGTAGCCGGTATTGTATCCCACAATCGTGTAAATTTTCAACTGCAAATAATGTGTATTTTAGGCTGCACAAAAATAACAAATGCATAGATCTGAGTATAGTGATTCAAATCTACAAAAAGAAAAACAGATTTTGTCATTTTTGTATAGGTCAAAAAACAAAACATTTGAAATTGAAATTTTGTAGGTTAGTGGGGTACATCATTAGGTATTTTTAGAATTTTGTTACATAATTATTTTAAATATATAAATATAATTTTCGAATTTTTTAATCTGGCAAGAGCACTGGTGCCCAGGATCCAATATGACTTTTCGTAAAGTTATCTTTTAACCAAGCAAACTGAGCATAAATTAGCACCACCAATGGTAGAACACCGTACAAGGTTAGCACAAGTACGTACCTGGTCGTCCGTGACTATACTGACTTGTCCTAGTGTCTTGATTTAATCTGTTGATTCCTCGTGATCGACCGATCTTGAACACTGCGTACTATTCAACTGTTCAAACTTAGTAGCAGGATGGACCGGATTGAGAACCACGTAGTAGCGTGCCTGCATGGCGCGTGTCCGAGCTACACGCCGGATATAGACCAGAGAAACTACAATCGGAATTTTTTTTTTTTTTGCGAATACAATCGGAAAAATTAAGGGCATGTTTGGTTTATGGCCCCAACTGACCTTACTAAAAATTTGGTCGTGCCAACTTGTTCTACTCTTGCTTGGTTTGCTACCAATTTTTTGGTTGCCGATGCATCTCTTCTTGATTGCTTCACAAACTACAGCCAATATTTTGGCAAACCCAGGGCCGATGATTCCTCCACCAAATAATTGGCAAGCCAACGATTGGCAGGGCAGCTGCAGGCGTGAACCAAACATCTCGTCTCTCCAACAACCACTTAAAACTCTATCCGACTTACGCAGCTCAGCCTGTCTGCAACATTTCACCCAGCCAATCCGTTTAACCGTCCTCAGAGGTTCTGAGTTCAACTAATGGCGGCTTCAGCGACGATGGCGAGGGCGGTGGTGGTGGTAGTGCTACTGGTGCAATGCTGCAACGTGGACCTCGCGGCTAGGTTCCTCGAGGGGGACGGCAGGTGGCTGCAGGGCGGCGCTCACAATGCAGGTCCTGAAATCAAGCAGCGGCTCCGCACCGGGCACAACAAACGGCTGCACGGGCAATTCTAACCACGCCCCCGGCGGACCATGCCACCACGCCTAGCCCGCCGGCAGAGCTCGACTAGTTAATTAGCATACATGTACATGATGCTAGATGCACATGCGTAGATTGAGACCGTGTTAATTGGTTCATTCTTTCTTCAACTGTTTTAAGGGCTTTCCGTGCAAAAATGGTGCATTGGAAGTTGTAATTTTTTGGTCACTTTTCGTTAATACATGATTTTCTAATAAAGAACTCCATGACGTAGGTCTGTAACCAAATTGTATAGGAGACTTTGATTCATTTTAACCCAATTTATGCGAAAATAGCATTTGGTTGAATTCAGATTGGATATATAGTGTTGCTTTTACATATCCTCCTACATGTAATTAACACATTTCACTGAAAGATAGAATTAGAATTGATGATTGAACCCAGAATGCCTAGTTCACCACCCATGCATGGTGCTAGCTGTTGGATTATTAGGCAATTTCCGTGTGAGTTTAATTACCGAAATCAACATTACAGATGCACAAGCATACTTAACCATACTCATCAGACTAAGCACATGCATCAGATCCGAACATGGAACAAGTAGCAGGCAAGGTAGGAGAGGAAAAGCACGTACATCGCGACCGGGAAGGTCGCACCAAGCAGCAGCACCACCACCATGGGAGTTGTTGATGTC